>NW_006921618.1:13760968-13767467 GCF_000298275.1 Orycteropus afer afer | reverse complement strand
ATATCTCATACCAGGCCCTCTTCTGTAAGCCAGGCATTCTTCTAGATGTTGGGCATATAGCAATGAACAGAAGTCCCTGCTTACATTCATTCAAAACCAAAAAACCAAACTCACTGCCGTTGAGTCGTTTCCGTCTCATAGTGACCCCTCCTTGGGTTTCTGAAACAGTATCTCTACAGAAGTAGATTGCCCAATCTTCCTTCCAAAGAGTGGCTGGTGGGTTTGAACTGCCAGCCTTCTGGTTAGCAAATACCTTAGGCACTACGCCATCAGAGCTCCCTACATTCATTCTGGTGTGAATAAATAAATAATTATTATTTATTTAACTATGTTAGCTAACACTAACATAGCATTTACTATGGGCCAGGCACTGCTTTAAGCACTTCATATGTATAAACTCATTTAATCCTCACAACAAATTTATGAGGTAGGTGCCCCAATGTACAGACCGGGAACCCCAAGACAGCGATGTTAAGCATCTCATTTTCTGGGTCCTAATCCCCCTCCAAGGTCACAAAGGTGGAAAGTGGCAGAGCTGGAAGACAACTCTGGTAGGCTGGCCCCAGGGTCGGTTCTCTTGTTCACTCACTCTCCACCTCCCTGATGAGTGAAAGTGAGGGATGAAGCGAAGGCAGTCCTGGGCCAGAGTTGGCAATATTAATATTATTCAGTTCAATAGCCTGGAAGCAGTCTGTGATGTACCAACCCCAGCTGCCCAGGGCTAAAGTTGCAATATTTGGGACACACTTAGACTAAAAAATTTATTTGTTCTTTATCTAAATCCAGGTTTATCTGGGTGTCCAGTATTTTTATTTCCTCATTTGAATAACCCTACTTGGGGCACAGAACAGAGGCCCACAAGTGCCAAATTCCCAGCTTGCAGCTGGCCATGCTTAGGTAGATATAGGAAGTGACCCTGAGGCCCAGAGAATAAGGGTAAAGGGCTGTGTGAGGGAGGTGGAGCACATGGCTGGAGTAGAGGAGGTGAGGGAAAAGCAGGAGCGATCTTGCCTTCATTCTGCCCCCTCCCTGGGGCCCCTGGCCCTCTTCTTTCCACCTTTGAAGAGGAAAGATTCCCTATTAAACTTATCATCTCAACTTAAGGACTGAGGACCTGGTTGTATGTTCCTATGAGTTTTACTTCCTGTTGGTGTTGGAGAGGCGGTTGGCCATGTGGAAAGAGGGGAGAACTTAGGACACCTGGCCCCTGCTCGGGGAGCTCGGGCAGACGAGTTTGCCCATCTGTAGGTGGCAGTCCCTCGGCAGAGTTGCAGAGACCAAATCGTGGCCTATGAAATGCTGATGGTGCAGCAGCCTCAATGCACACTGTGCCTCACACCCCTTTAGGCTCCAACCACACTAGGATTCTTTCAGTTCTCTTGCCACAGGGACTTTGTACATGCTGTTCCTTGTGACTGAAACAATCTTCCCTCTTTCTCAAGCTGGCACGTCTCCATGATCACTTCCTCCAGAATGTCTTCCTTCATCTCTCATACATGTCTGTTCTGGTTACCTAGTGCCGCTCTGACAGGAATATACCACAAACGGGATGGCTTTAACAAACAGGAGTTTATTCTTACAATTTGGAGGCTTTAAGCCTAAGTTCAAAGTGCCAGGGTCTAGGGGCTGGGTGAAAGCCCCTCAACCTTGGGGTCCAGCTCTGCCTCCTGCTCCCGGCCCACTGGAACTAGAGGCATTTCTTCACTCAGACGGCTGTTGGCTGCTGAGGCTGAGAAGCCCCAAGGTTGACAAGTAAAAAGGCACTGTCCCGATGTTACCAATCTACACAGCAGGCCTTTAACTTAAGTCCACTGTAAGTCCCAAGGTCGGTAGAACATAGCAGACTGTTGAGCAACGACACGGCTACATGCAGGGTCCAAGTGTGCCAAAGGCTAGAGACCATTCTCAAAACTTCTCCTTATATACAGGAAGCAGACCACATCCCCCAAGGCAGCTACTCAGCTGCTTGTGGTAGATCCCACCATGGAGCTGATTGCCAGTCTCATCATGGGGAATAACTACCACCAGCTGCCCAGCCACTCAACCAGGCCCAGCCAAGTTGACACACAAACATAACTACCACAATGTCCATGTTGCTGCTGTTGTTAAGTGCCATCGAGTCAAATACGACCATTGTGACCCCATGTGAGTAGAACTGCTCCACAGGTTTTTTGTTGTCGAGAATATACACAGCAAAACCTACACGAAATCAACAGTTTCTATGTGTATAATTCAAAGACACTGATTACATTCCTTGAGTTGTGCAACCATTCCTACTGTCTTTTCTGAGTTGATCATTAAAATAAACCCACTGCCCCCTAAGCTATCTGGCTAATCTTTTCAGTTGCCTGATGTCAATTTGATCCCATATACATAGAAAATCCCAGAGTCCAGAGAAAACTTCTAGAGCTAATAGTGAAATTGAGCAAAGTTGCAGGGTACAAAGTCAACAAACAAAAATCAGTTGTGTTTCCATACACCAGCAAAGATAAGTCTGAAAGGGAAATTAGGGAAACAATTCCATTTACAATAGCATCTAAGAGAATAAAATACCTAGGAATAAATCTTACCAGGGACATGAAGGATGTTTACAATGAAAACTATAAAACACAGCTGAAAGAGATTAAAGAAGACTGTGGTAGTTAAGGTTGTGTGTTAACTTGGCTGGGCCTGGTTGAGTGGCTGGGTAGCTGGAAGAAGTTATTCCCCATGGTGAGATTGGTAATTAGCTCCATGGTAGAATCTATTGGAGCGGCTGAGTAGCTGCTTTAGGGATGTGATCTGTTTCCCGTATATAAGAAACAGCTTTGGTCTCTAGCCTTTTGGCATGGTTGAACCCTGCATGTAGCTAAGTTGTCGTTCAACAGTTTGCCATGCCCTGCTGATCTTGGGACTTCATCTGGACTTGAATTAGTAGCCTGCCATGTCGTTTGGTAACATTGGGACTGTGCCTTTTTACCTGTCAACCTTGAGCTCGTCAGCCTCAGCAGCCAGCAGCTGTCTGAATGAAGAAAAGCTTCAGTGGGCTGGGAGCAGGAGGCAGAGCTGAAGCCCAAGGTTGAGGGGCTTTCACCCAGCCCCTAGAGCCTGGCACTTTGAACTCGGACTTAAAGCCTCCAAAATTGTGTGAATAAACTCCTGTTTGTTCAAGCCATTCCATTTGTGGTATATTTCTGTCAGAGTGGCATTAAGTAACCAAAACAAAGACTTTAAATGGAAAGATGTTCCATGTTCATGGATTGGAAGATTAATTTTTTAAAAAACTTTTATTGTGATTTGGGTGAAAGTTTACAGAGAAAATTCATTTTCCACGCAGCAGTTCATACACATTTTTGTTTCCTGACATTGACTGCAACTCCCCATAATGAACACCTTTCTTCCCACTTCCTCCCTATAGTTACCTCTTCCCTGTGCCCTTCTTTTCTATGCATTCCTGCCCCATGAGCTATCTCCTTGTGCAAACACTGCCCTTCTGTTCTCCCACGACTGATTGATCGATCGATCGATCTGAGTTTATGTACCTCATGTAAATGTTCACCCTATATTCCTGTCTAGTGTTTGCCCGGAAGCCATAGGAGTTCAGTTCCAGACCTGAAGGGTAACTCGGGGCCATAGTTTCAGGGGTTCCACCTGGCTCTATCAGACCAGCAAACCTGGTCCCTTTTTTTTTTTTTTTTATGATTTTTAGTTTTGTTCCACATTGTTTTCCCACTCCATCTAGGGTCTTGTACATAGATCCCCCTCCAAGTGGTTGACAGTGGTAGCCATGCACATCTAGTTCTTCTGGTCTCATAGTCATATAGGCTGATAATCACCTCGTGTACCAGTTGCTTGGATTAATTGTTTCCATGCATCTCTGGTTTTCTTCATTCTTCTTTGCTCTGGACGGGGAGAGACCCATCATTGCATCTATATGGTGCAAGCTTTTAAGAGCCCAGTTGCTACTCACCAAAGCAGGATGTAGAACAATGTTCTTGTGTAGTGGTATGCCAATTGAGCTTGATGGCCCCTGCAACCATGGTCCTGAGCCCATGGGTCCAATGACTCACTCCCTCATGGCAGTTGGCTGTGGCCAACAAGTTATCATAATTTTGCCCCTTGTTAGCTCTATTATATATTTGGACATTCTTACAGCACATACAAATACATAGGTAGAAATATCATCTGCCAACCTTACATATGGTCTTGGATATATTCCCTTTTGCCTAGACATACCTGATCATTCAGCCTGTGGAAGATTAAATATTGTTAAGATGTCAATACTACCCAAAGTAATATAAAGACTCAATGCAATCCTGATAAAAAAATTCCAGTGAAGGATACAGAAATAGAACAACCAATCCTCAACTTGATAAGGAAAGGAAGGCAGCCCTGAGTAGTTAAAACAAAGCTGAAAGAGAAGAACAAAGTAGGAGGACTCACACTTGATGATTTTAAAACATACTATACAGCTACAGTAGCCAAACACTAGACACATAGACCAATGGAATATAATGGAGAATCCAGAAATAAACCCACACATCTATGGTCAACTGATTTTTTATAAGGGTGCTAAGTCCATTCCAGGGGGAAAGAAGAGTTCTTCAATAAATAGTGCTGGACAATTGGATTTCCATGTGTAGAAAAATGAATCAGTACCCTTGCCTCACACCATACACAAAAACAAATTCAAAATGATTTAAGGACCTAATGCACAAACTCAAACCATAAAATTCTTAGAAGAAAATGCAGTGTCAATGCCCTGATCTAGTGTTCAACAATGAATTATCTAACATGATAACAAAATGACAAACAGCAAAAGGCAAAATAAATAGAACGGGCCTCATAAAAATTAAGAACTTCTGTCCATCAAAATACTTCACAAAAAAACTAAAAAGGCAAGCTACTGACTGGAAGAATATCTTCAGAAAGCACATATCTGACAAGAATATAATAACCAAAATATATATAAAACTTCTCTGACGCAATAAAAAGACAAATAGCCCCATCATAAAATGGGCAAAGGACTCGAACAGACATTTCATCAAAGAGGATATTCAACTGGCCACCAAACATGAAAAGATGCTCAATGTCATTAGCCATCACAGAAATGCAAATCAAAACCACAAGGAGATACCATTACAGTCCTACTAGCGTTAACCAGAAGGCTGGCCGTTCAAACCCACCAGCCACTCCTCGGAAGGAAGATGGGGCAATCTACTTCTGTAGTGATACTGCCTCAGAAATCCAAGGAGGGGTCGCTATGAGTCAGAACCGACTTGATGGCAGTATTTTTTTTTTTTTTTTTTTTTTAGCATGGCTAAGATTTAAAAAGAGAGAGTCACAGATATAGGTGAGGATGTGGGGAAATTGGAATCCTTATCCATTGCTGATGGGAATGCAAATGATACACCTTTTGTGGAAAACAGTATGGCAGTTCCTCAAAAAAACTAAAACTAGAACTACTATATGACCCAGCAATTCCACTCCTAGGTATATACCCAAAAGACTTGAAAGCAGAGCCTCAAAAAAGAGACTTGCACACCAATGTTCACTGCAGCACTATTTACAATAGCCAAAAGGAGGAAACAACCTAAATACCCATCAACAGATGAATGTATACACTAAATGTGGTACATACGTTGTGGTAGTTAAGGTTATGTGTCAACTTGGCTGGACCTGGTTTTGAGTGACTTGGCAGTGGAAGTAGCTATTCTCCAAAATGAGACTGGTCATCAACTCCATGGTGGAATCTACTGGAGCAGCTGAGTAGCTGCCTTGGGGGGTGGGGTGGTCTACTTCCACTATATAAGAATAAACTTTGAGAAAGGTCTCTGAGCTCTTTGGCACACTTGGACCCTGCATGTAACCGAGTCTTCACTCAGCAGCTTGCCATGTTGTCTGCCAATGTGAGGATTGTTCTTGGACTTGAACCAGGGGCCTGCCATGTTATTTGATAATTTTGGGATTGTGCCATTTTATTTGCCGACCTTGGTATGTCAGCCTCAGCACCCAACAGCTGTCTGAGTTAAAAGAAGCCTCCAGCTTCAGTGGGCTGGGAGCAAGAGGCAAAGCCAAAGCCCAAGGTCGAGGGGCTTTCACCAACCCCTAGAGCTGGCACTTTGAACTCGGACTTCTATCCTCCTAAATTGTAAGAGAACAAAATCCCTGTTTCTTAAAGCCATCCATTTGTGGTATTTTCTGTTAGAGTGGCCCTACATGACCAAAACATATATTTGTCAAAAAAAGGTAAATATCATATGACCTCACTTATATAGAAAGACAAGAAAAAGCAAATATACAGAGACCAAAGGCAAATGTATAGAGATCAAAGTTTATTAGTGGTTACCAAGGGTGGGAGAGAGGGGGAAAAAAAGAGGGTTAATTAACAATGATGAAAACATTGCACTGATTAAAAGTAGGTTGCACAGCCAGTTATTATAATTGCTGTCAATAAGTTGCACACCTGTAAAAAACTGAATTGGCTGAAGTTATATGATAGATATATTTACAATTACAA
>NW_006921618.1:13759955-13760613 GCF_000298275.1 Orycteropus afer afer | reverse complement strand
ATCAATGATTCCATGGAGGGATCCTGATCAAAAGGGGGAAAATGCAGAACAGAATTTCAAATTCTTATGGACTCTAGACTCTCTGGAGCCGTAGAGGATGGATGAACTCCTCAAACTATTGCCCTGAGATAATCTTTAAGCTTAAACCAAAAAATATCCTCTGAAGTCATTTTAAAACTGACCAATAGTTTAGCTTAACCAGTAACAAAGGTCTGCCTGGAGCACTATGCTCTTTAAAGAACTATCTGTATGGGATCAAATTGACAACAGCTACTGGAAGATTAGATAGGAAACTTAGGAGGCAGTGAGTTTATGTTAATGAGGGAGCAACAACTAGAAAAGGTGACAATGGTTGCACAACTCAAAGAATGTAATCAATGTCCCTAAATTGTAACATGCAGAAAATGTTGAATTAATGTATGCTTTGTTGTGTATATTCTCAGCAACAGCAAATAAACACAATTTAAAGAAGAAGGAAAAAAAAGACAAGGTAGATAAACTCAACATTGGAAAAAATGAGCATACTGCTCAAGGCAGATCTTTGTTCCTAGTTAAGCTGAACTGTTGTTTGATTTTAAGAAGGCTTCATGGAGGGATGTAGGAGATCCTGCATAAAGAGGGAGAACAATGTGGTACAAAACTCAAAATCATTTGGAGG
>NW_006921618.1:13751649-13759547 GCF_000298275.1 Orycteropus afer afer | reverse complement strand
TTTGGTTTAAGGTTTAAAGATTATCTCAGGGCAATAGTTTCAGGAGTTCACCCAGCTTCCATGGCTCCATAAAGTCTGGAGTCCATGAGAATTTGAAATGTTGTTCTACATTTTCCCCCTTTTGATTGGGATCCTTCTATAGAATCTTTGATCAAAATATTCAGTAATGGTAGCCAGGCACCATCCAGTTCTTCTGGTCTCGTGGCAAAGGAGGCAGTTGTTCACAGAAGCAATTAGCCACACATTCCATTTCATCCTCCTATTCCTGACTTTTTTCCTTTTTCTGTTGTTCCAAATGAATTGTTATGCCTTGGCGGGCTGGTTGCAAATCTTTAATACCCCAGGAACTTGCACCAAACTAGAAGGTAGACCAGAAGCACTAAACACATTATTAGCCAATTAATTGGAATGTCCCAAGAAATTGTGACCTAAACCTCCAAACCAAGGAACCAAATCCTATGAGGTGTTTGGGACCTATAGAGTTTTCTAGACTGTAGTCTTTATGGAAGCAGACTGCCAGGTTGTAGAGCTTCTGGATGGGTTCAGATTGCTAACTTTTCTGTTAGCAGCTAAGCACTCTTAACTGTTGCACCACCAGCCTCCTTATGCCTCTAGCATTGACTATTTCTCCATAGTGCTGCTGCTGCTGCTTCCTTTTTTTTTTTTTCTTTTTTTACCTTGTGGTGATAACATACACAATAAAACATTTGCTAACACATAACATACTACACAAAACATTGTTCCACCTCCTACTTTGGCGAGTGGCAACTGGGATCTTAAAAGCTTGCAAGCAGCCATCTAGATGCAACAATAGGTCTCTCCTCGTCCAGAGCAAAGAAGAATGAAGAAAACCAAAGATGCATGGAAACAATTAGTCCTTGTGACCAGTACACCATGTGATCCTCAGCCTATACAACTGAGACCAGAATACCTGGATGATGCCCGGCTACCACTGTCACCTACTTGGAGGAGGATCTATGGAGGAGATCCTGGATAGAGAGGGAAAACAATGTAGAACAAAACTCAAAATCATTTGGAAAAAAAAAAGGTGTGGGGGGGGGACCAGGTCTGCTGGTCTGATGGAGCCTGGGGGAACCACTGAGACTATGGTCCCTAGCTGCCCTTCAGATCTGGAATTGAACCCACTCCTGTGGCTTCCAGCGAAACAAAAGACAGGCATATGAGTTAAACATGTACCTGAGGTAGATACACTCCTTAGAGAGAACAATCATGGGAGAAAGAGGGACTGTTTATGCACAGGGAGACAGTTCAGGGGGCAGAAGTGCATGGAGTGATGAAACAGGGAAGAGATAACTATCGGGAGGAAGTGGGAGGGGAGCTGCTGCATTGTGGTAAATTTTAGTTATGAGTCATGAGACAACGTGTGTGTGAACTGCTGTATGGAGAGTGAATTTGCTCTATAAACTTTCACTCAAATCACACACACACATACACACAATACATATATATATATATACATAATTGCCAACATAACAACTTCCCTATTTACAACTCAGGGACGTTGACATTTTTCACGTTGTTCCACCATTATTGCTATCCTTTTCCAACATATTCTGCCACCGTTAGCATAAACTCAGTGCCCCCAAACAAAAGCTTCCCCTTTTTCCCTCCCTCCTACCCCTGGTAACCACTAATAATCTTTGATTTCTACTTTTTTTTTTCACTTATCTACAAATTTCTCCTCCCCCCACCCCACCCCATCCCACATTCCTGGTAACCAACAAAGAAAGTTTCCTTCTATCTATAAACCTTTCCTTGACTTTTTACAATTATTACCCACTGTCATTGAGTCGATTCTGACTCATTGAGACTCCCACTGGGTTTCCAAGGTGGCAAATCTTTATGGAAGTAGATTGCCTCATCTTCCTTCAGCAGAGTGTCTGGTGGTTTGAACTACCAATCTTCTGGTTAGCAGTCAAATACCTTAGGCACTGTGCCACCAGAACTCACTTTTACAACAGTGGACTAATAATACAATATTTATCCTTCTGTGATTGACTTATTTCACTCAGTGTAATGTTCTCCAAGTTTGTCCATGTTATGTGGTGTTCTGCAGATTTTACATTACTCTTTAGTGTTGCATAGTATTCCATTGTGTGTCTGTACCACAGTTTGTTCATCCATTCCTTGGTTGACAGGCACTTAGATTGTTTCCATCTCTTTGTCATTGTGAATAGTGGTGCAATGAACATGAGTGTGCATATATCTATTTGTGTCCTGCCTCTCACTTCTGTTGGATATAGACCTACCTAGTAATGGGATGGCTGGGTCAAATGGTGTTTCTATTTCTGACTTTTTAAGGAATCACCATCCTGATTTCAACAGTGGTTGTATCATTTTACAGTCCCACCAGCAGTGTATGAGAGTCCCAATCTCTCCACATCTCCATAGTGCTTCTTAAAATTGTCCTTTTACATGTGTTTACATGATTACTATGGTCCCTGAGTGACACAAATGGTTTGCCCTCAATGACTAAGTGTTATCAGTTTGAATCTACCAGGCAACGCTGGGGAAGAAAGTCCTGGCGGCCCATTTCTGTAAAAGATTATAGCCAAGGAAATCCATGGAGCCGTTCTACTCTGTAACAGATGGGGTTGCCATGAGTCAAAATGGACTCAATGGCAACAGGTTTGGTTTTTGTTTATTTAGCTTTTTTGACTTGGCTATTTGATTAACATCTGGCTCTTCAATTAGACTATAAACTCTGAGAAGGCAACAATCAAATCTGTCCTACTCTGGCACCTAACACGCTGCCTGGCACATAGTAGGTGCTCAAAGAGGTCAAGTGATATGTTTAAAATCATCCAGCTATGAAACAGTAAATCTGGGACTCAGACCCGGGCAGTGTGACTCCAGAGCCTGTGCTCTGAAATCCTGTGCTCTGAGTGGTGGATAAAAGCTAGCTAATACTATTATTAATAATAATAGTGGGTTAGAGCAGTCAGTTCTGGGTAGTCATTTGAGGTGTTTGTTACATGAATGACTCATGAGTGTGACAGAGCTTTGTTGGCCGAAAGTGAGGTATTGTTCTGTAGAGAGATTGTTCTGGCAGGGAGCATGGGCAGAACTCATGGGGGCTGAGGCGGGGTTTGGGGCCCTCTGCTGCAGCCTGGACATGTATTTCCTAAAATGCTCAAGGGCACAGGCTCTGGATGGGTCCTGCCCCAGGGAGAGTGTCTGCCATTATTATTTCTTCTTGACTTCTCAGAGGGGGGTCTTGACATATGTCTCCTGACAGCAGATGAAACAAGGTAAAGGAATCATCATGGTAGCTACCTGTAACAGTTGATTACAAAGTGCTGGAATGGGGCTAGGAGCTCTGGTGGCATAGTGCCTAAGACATTTGACTGCTAACCAGAAGGCTGGCAGTTCAAACCCACCAGCCACTCCTCAGAAGGAAGGTTGGGCAATCTACTTCCATAGTGATACCACCTCGAAAACTCAAGGAGGGGTCACTATGAGTCAGATTGGACTTGACGGCAGTGAGTAGCACTGGGGCTAAGCATTTAAATAATAATAATCACCAACTATGAGGGCTGTGGTAGTTATGTTTGTGTGTCAACTTGGCTGGGTCTGGTTGAGTGGCTGGACAGCTGGTGGTAATATTCCCATGATAAGACTGGCAATTAACTCCATGGTGGAATCTACTGTGTGCAGCTGAGTAGCTGCCTTTGAGTATGTGGTCTGCTTCCTGTATATAAGGAGAAGCTTTGAGAATGGTCTCTAGCCTATGGCACGCTTGGACCCTGTATGTAGCCGTGTCATTGCTCAGCAGCTTGCTATGCTCTGCCGACCTTGGGACTTACAACAGACTTGAGTTAATGGCCTGCCATGTGGTTTGGGAACATCGGGACGGTGCCTTTTTACTTGTCAACCTTGGGACTTCTCAGCCTCAGCAGCCAGCAGCTGTCTGAGTGAAGAAACGTCTCTAGCTCCAGTGGGCCAGGAGCAGGAGGCAGAGCTGGATCCCAAGGTTGAGGGGCTTTCACCCAGCCCCTAGACCTTGGCACTTGAACTTGGACTTAAAGCCTCCAAATTATAAGAATAAACTCCTGCTAGTTAAGGCCATCCCGTTTGTCATATATGTTCCTGTCAGAGCGGCACCAAGGAATCAGAACAAGGGCTTATTGAGAGATAACTATGTGAACTGCCTGGAGCTGAGTGTTTCACAAGCAAGAATTCATCAAATCACCCCAACAATGCCATGAGACAAAAATGATTGTAACCATTTTCCAGATGAGAAAACTGAGATTCAGAGAGAGATTGTCTGAAGTCATACCTATTTACCTGTTGCTGTCAATTGTGACTCATAGTGACCCTAAAGGACAGAGGAGAACTGCCCCCGTAGGTTTTCCAAGACTGTAATCTTTATGGATGCAGACTGCCACATCTTTCTGCCACAGAGTAGCTGGTGGGTTCAATCTGTTGACTTTTCAGTTAGCAGTCAAGTGCTTTAACCACTGTGCCACCAAGGCTCCTTCCACAGTCACTCAGCTAGTAAGTATCTATTTATTTCGGCTTTATTCGCTCACAATTTAGAGGCTAGGAGTCTGAATTCTGGGTACCAGCTCTTTCTTTCTCTGTTGGCTCTGAGGGAAGGTCCTTATCTCCTTTCACTACCTATGGGCCAGTGTTCCTTGGCCATCTCCATGTGTCTTGGCATCAGTCTTCCCCTGGCCAGCTAGTAAGTATTGCAGCTAGGCTGGGAACTGAGTTCTATCAGATTTGAAAGCCAGTGCCCTTAATCACCTCACTACATTAAGCCCAGAAGGAGGTACAGGGCTGTATAGTATGTAGTGGGTGGCAGTGGTAATATACGTGTGTTAGAGGGCAGAGTCCTTGTCTGCCTCATCCAGGTCAGAAAGATGAGGGGTATTGAATTATTCCCTTGCCTGAAACCCTCTGGTGGCCCAAACATCACCCTTCAAACAAAATCCAGTCTTTCCTCGAGTCTAAAAAGCCCCACATGACCCAACCCTGCTCCCTCTCACAACCACTTCTCCTACTATTTCTACATTGTTCATTGTCCTCATGCCACCAGGCATCCTTGCTGCTCACTGGACATGCCAGGTATGCTCCCATCTCAGGCTTTTGCTCCTGCAGTGCCCTCCACCTGGATTGTTCTTTCCCCAGCTCTTGGAGTTGGCTCTCTCACTTCCTTCAGGCCTCTGCTCAAATGGCATCTCTTCAGAGAGGACTCTCCTGACTCTGTCCTAAAATAGTCCTACCTTAATAGTATCACCTAGGCTATTTTTTCTACTGACAAGCATCTCTACTAGCAATCATATTGTAGATTTACCTGTTTGTTTATGGTTTATTTCCTCCACTAGAACAAAAGTTCAACAGACAGGACTTGTCTGTTTTGTTTACCCTACAAACATCTAATGTACAGCAGACCCTCAAAGTAAGTACACTGGTGAAAGACGTCCCACTGACCTAGGTTCCAAACCTTGCTCTGTCATCTCCCAGCTGTGTGACTGAGATGTCAGTGAACCCCTCTGAACCTGTAAAATAGGGGTGACTGTGTGTATTAAATGAAGTCAGACAAATGGTAGGTGCACAGTATAAAAATTCTTCCCCTTGCAAAGGAGAGATAAGAGAGCAGGAGATTGGGGCTTGTGTCTCCCTAGATGGATCTTCCATTGGTGTGAGATGAAGTAAGGAGAAGAAGCCCCTACTCCTATAACTAGGATTGCTGAGCTAGTACAGAAGGAGGTCAAAGCGGGAATGGTCAGAGAGGAGAGGGAACAGAAGTGACAATGGGGCAGCCCCAGGATTACAGAGCATCAAGGAGAAAGAGGTGGGAGAATTGGCCAATGAGCTATTCCACAAGGAAGTGTCACTGACTTGAGGACTGAGGGTGGGGCAGAAGCTTGTTGTTCCCTGTGGGGCAGTGAATTGCTTTTATATGGCCCTTGTAGTCTTGGTCTTGTAACTCCCACAAAATGAGTTTTTGTGGGACTGGGTGGGACTATGAAAATAAGGTTCTGTGGCCCACCAAGGGGAATGGACAGCCTGCTGAACCAATTGAGGTGCCTAGACCCCTTGCAAGAGTGGGACTATGCAACCCTTGTAGGGCATTGGTCAGTTTTACCATCCTGTTTGGCTTAAAGGGAGCCAATTCCAGAGGTTGGAGGGGGAACTTCACTACCATCAAGAGTGAGGAGAAAAAAAGAAGAAGAGCCAGGAGTAGAGTGTTTCTTTTTGACCCAGGGTCCCTGCCTGAGAACCTCCTAAACCCAGGAAACAGAGAGAGCTGTAATACTGAAGATAGTGCCACACATCGCAGTGAGTTTCCAGGCCCATGAAGTGAAGTGGAGCTAACAGGGCCTGCCAACCCATACAGCTGGAGAGCCGAGGCCTTTCAGCAAGAGGCTTCCTGATGATGTAAGGTACCTCTGGGCACTTACTAAAAAAAACAAACCAAACTCACTGTTGTCAAGTAGATCCCAACTCATAGCATTGGGCACTTACTAGCAGAGCTACCAAATGAGGGCCTAGACCAAGAGAGCGAGGACCCACTAGCAGCAGCCAAGGAGCTTTCCTGATTAAAGAATTGTATCCTGAGTGGTTGCCATTACTTCCAAGTTGATCTTGATCTTGAATTGTAACTTGTTACTTCCCTAATGAACCTCATAATGGTGAGTATGGTCTGTGTGTTCTAGGTGGCTATTGCAACAAATTATTGAATCCAACAGACTAGAGTGCTGTGGGACGGATGGCTGGTGTCAGGATGGGTAAAAAGGATACATGCATACCATACTCACTGCCATGGGTAAAAAGGATACATACATACCATACTCACTGCCATTGAGTTGGGTACAACTCATAGCGACCTCTATTTGGGTTTCCGAGGCAGTATCTCTATGGAAATAGACTGCCCAACCTTCCTTCTGAGGAGTGGCTGGTGGGTAGAGAGTGGAAGTATGTCTGACTTCCAACTCATAGGAGCTTTGGGCTGATGCTGATCTTGAGTCTCTCTCTTCCCCCTGAAGTTAGATAAAGAGGTCTTATGCCAAGCCATTTTTATACTCCTCATTAGAGAGGGTGGAATGGGAGGACTAGAAGCGGGCACAGTTGCTGCAAGAGAAGGGAAATGAATTGGGGTTAGAGGGGACAACAGAGGGACCAGTTGGTCATCAACAAATACCTATCAGGCACTCATTGTGTGTTAGCAGAGAAGCAGACAGAGGCCCTCTGCCCTCTAGAATAGGGGCGGGGGACCTGCAGCCCACTGTTTTTGCACACCCGCAAGCTAAGAATGGCTTTTACATTTTTAAGACATTGAAAAAATCAGAAGGAGACTTATTTCATGACATATGAGAATTATATGCAATTCAAATCTCAGTATCCATAAATAAAGTTTTATTGGAACACAGCCATGCTCCGTTTACGTATCGTCTATGGCTGCTTTCGCACTACAACAGCAGAGTCGAGTAGTTCCAACAGAGACCATATGGCCTGCAAAGCCTAAAATATTTACTATCTGGCTCTTTACAAAAAAAGTTTATCAACCCCTGCTTTAGGAGCCTACATTTTAGTTGGAGGAGATAGACAATTAAACAAATCAGTAAGCTATTTCAGGGGGCTTCCAAGGACAAGTGCCAGCTGGCGGCAGTGTTTGCTCACATCCTGCTTCTACCTTGGCCACCTTCCCTTGGAAGGGAAGTGCTCCCCATGGTTGGACTGTAATATGGCAGCAGAGCAGCCCAGGTCATTGTGATCAGCCCCCTGCCTCTGGGACAAGAGAATCTATCCTTTTCCTGCTTGGAAAAAAAAGCGTACTCAAGGAGGCGGGGCAAGATGGCGGACTAGGCAGAAGGATTGCACAGACCCTCTTCAACAAAGAAAAGGGAAACCAATTAACACAGACACAG
>NW_006921618.1:13738984-13744423 GCF_000298275.1 Orycteropus afer afer | reverse complement strand
AAAAAAAAAAAAAAAAAAGCGTACTCAATGATTTGCAAAGTCTAGTTCCCACTGAATCCCCTTTCCTTCCCCCAGATACTGGATCCAGAAAGTCTTCTGCATGACTTCAGCGAAACTTTTGTCATCAAAGCTTGCCATCAGTGTACCTGCCCCCTCTTCACAAAGAGGCTTTACCCACACTACCGCCTAGGCCCTCACAGGCATGTGACATAAGTAGGAGTTGCTCCCATTTCACACGTGAAGAAACTGAGACTTTAGCAAAATGGCTTGATTTGCCGAGGGTCACATTGCTTGAAATAGCTTGTGGAACCAGAAGTAGAAAATCATGGGATATCAGTTTTGGAAAGCACCTTTGGAACTGTCTTAGCCAGAAATTGAAAACTGGTGGCCTGAGGCAGAGGTAAAACAGGTAAAGGTGGCGGCAAGTTTACAAATATGCAAGAAATGAGTGTGCTGTCTGGAATTCAAATCAAACCAAACTCACTGCCATCGAGTCAACTCCAAGTCATAGAGACCCCCATTAGGTTTCTGAGGCAATAAATCTTTACGGAAGTAGATTGCCCCACCTTCCTTCCAATGGAGCAGCTGGTGGGTTTGAACCACCAACCTTCTGGCTCTGGTGATGCAGTATTGTCCGTAGAGAATTGAAAAACAATAATGAAACTGGGTAGGTCTGCTTTTTTGTTATCACTTTGCCCTGGCAATTCTAAACAATGTCAGGGATAAAATCCTCCTCCATTAAGAGATTTTTCCAAAGTCTAAGTTCTGAAGAACTGCTTTGATTACTGATGAGTTTTAAGAAAATAACGTATTTGTAAACTTATTTGTAAATTAATGAATCATTTGTATTACTTAACCCTTCAGGAGCTCTGGTAGTGTAGTGATTAAGGCATTTGGTTGCTAACCAAAAAGTATGAACCCACCAGCAGCTCCATGGTCTGCTTCTGTACAGAGTTGCAGCCTTGGAAATCCAGTGGAGATTGCTATGAGTCACAACTGACTAGATGGCAGCGAATTTGGTTTCTTGGTTTTTGCTTAACCCTTAATAAATACTGCATTCTACATGAAAGCTAATTTGGAGAACTCTCAGTTACACAACTGGTCTTCAACACACGTGGATTCTGCTACATAATTTTGTTTTGAGAATAGATTCATTGAGAGTGGGAATTATTCAAGCATGCTTTAGGAGCAATTCATGTACCCATATCCCTGCATTTAAACAGCAGATTTGAAATAAATGATAGCACAGTTATTTTAAAACAAAGGAATAGAACTTAAGTTAACTTCAATTCTGCCATTGTCTGTGCAAATCATTCTATTCTTTTGTAGGCATTTCTTCCTGTATGTGTGTTGTGTGTTCCTTTTTGCAAAAGCATAACTAAAAATGATGAGTCTTTACTTTCTTCCCTTTCATACAGTAGTTATTTTAAATTTTTTTATTGGTACAAATATATGTATATATGAAGGTCAATAAAAGAAAATTTCCACTGTGTTTCTTTTCTGAAAATTTCATTTAATTATTATTATTGAAGATGATTCTGTCATATGGGAGAGGATGTTAAAAATTATCTGTTCTGGGCATCAAATACACTAGGTACATGAGTGGCCTAAAGACAGAACAGGACCCTTAGACAAATAGGACATGTCATTATGTTCTCCATCATTATCATCAACATCATTTTATTGAGCACCTATTAGGGGCCAAACGCTGTTCTAAGGTATGACACGTTTCATCTCATTTTTTTTCCAAATTTTATTTATTTTATTGTTATTGAGGATATACACAGCAAAATATACACCAATTCAAGTTTCTACAGGTACAATTCAGTGCCGTTGATTATATTCTTTGAATTGCACAACCATTCTCATCCTTCTTTTCTGAGTTATTCCTTCCACATTAACTCACAGCTCCCTGAGGTTCCTATCTAATATTTCAAGTTGCTGTTGTCTGTTTGATCCTATATAAATAGTTCTTATTTCATTTCACTTTAAATTTTGAATAAAAACAGGACCAAAAAGGCTGGGATTAGAGTGAGGTAAGTGAGACCAACTCATGCAAGTGCAAGGTTGATTTTTTTTTTGTTGTTGTTGTTGTTTAATTACGATTTGGGTGCACATTTACAAAACAGATTCGTTTTACTCTCAAGAGTTCATACACATTTGGTTTCACGGCCCTGATTACAATCCCAATAATAAAAATTCTCCTCCCATCTCCTCCGTGTGAGTACCCCTTCTCTGTGTCCTTCTTTTCTATGCATTTCTGTCTGTACAGCTTTCCCTCTATGTGAATGCTGCCTTTCTGATCTCTCACAGTTGATTGATCAAAGGGGTGGATCTCGCTAGGGTAGGTGGGTGCATCTTCCTGGGTGTTCTGCTTGTAGGCCTTTCTGCTGTTTTGCTGAGAGCCAATCCACAGAAGTGAGTCCAGTTTCAGGTCCAAAGAATAACCCAGGACCATAGTTTGGGGGTTCCACCAGTCTCTAACCAACCAGCAAGTCTGGTCATTTTTGTATTTTTGAATTTTGTTCCACGTTTTTCCTCCCACCCTATCCAGGATCTCCAATTTTGATCCTTTCTGAGTGGTTGGCATTGATAGCTGGGCATCATCTGGTTCTTCTGGTCTCAGGGTTTGTGAAGGCTGCAGTTCTCATCATTCATCAGTCCCCTGGAATAATTGTTTCCATGTAACTTTGATTTTCTTCACTCTACTTTGCTCCAGCCAAGGAGAGACCAATAGTTGCATCTCAGATGGCTGTTTGAAAGCTCTTAAGACCCTAGTCACTACTCACCAAAGTAAGATATAGAACAAGGTTTTTCTGTACTGTGTTGTGCCAATCGAGCTTGATGTCCCTCGAGACCATGGTTCTGAATCCTCAGGCCTTGTGGCTCACTCCTTCAAGGTGTTTGGTTATCACTGAGAAGCTACTCCAACCTTGACCCCTGTTAATTCTATAATGTATATGGATAATTTTGTAGCACAAATACACATGTTAAGAATATCATCAGTCAAAGCTGTCTATGGCCATGGGTATAGTCCCATTCACCTATCCACACATGATTTTCTCACCTGTCTATGTATCCCATAGACTAGTGTTTGTTGTTATTGCTAATGCAGTACTGTGTATGTAATAGTACTTGCCTCTATTGTCTATATGCAAGGTTGATCTTGCCTTTATTTTAAGTAATGATATTTTGTTCATCACGGATTTTACTGCGTCATTTTTTATTGCTTAGAAGATTGCAATAACAAAGATATAACAATTGGTCTCTACTTGCCTGAAGCAGCAGATGAGGGAGACTCAGGAATCAGAGAAAGAACTGGACTGCAAGTCTGATTACCTCCATGAACTATTGCCTCTTTACCCAGGAGACCAGAAGAAATGTATAGTTCCCAGAAACCATTACTGAACATTTTGATCAAGGAGTCAATAGATGAATCCTGATCAAAAGGAGAAAAAATGTGGAACAAAATTTCAAATTCCTACAGAATCCAGAGGAACTCCCAAATCTACTGCTCTGAGAATATCTTCAAACCATGATCCACAATTATTCTGTGAAGTCATCATTAAATTAAACAATTCTTCAGCTAAATTAGTGGGGGAAAAAAAAAAAAAACCCTCACTGCCATCAAGTTGGATCTGACTCATAGCGACCCCTTCTTGGGTTTCCAAGGCAGTATCACTACAGAAGTAGATTGCCCAACCTTTCTTCTGAGGAGTGGTTGGTGGGTTTGAACCATCAGCCTTCTGGTTAGCAGTCAAATAAATGCCTTAGGTGTTATGCCACCAGAGCTCCTAAATTAGTAAGGAATGTTTAATGTGAACTTGGTGCTCCTTTTTTTTTTTTTTTTTAATTTTTATTGTGATTTGGGTGAAAGTTTACAGAGCAAATTCATTTTCCAAACAGTAGTTCACATACAGTCCATCTCATGACATTGACTGCAATTTCCCACAATGCAACAGCTTCCCTTTCACTTCCTCCCCATAGTTACCTCTTCCCTGTGTCCTTCCCTCCCATGTACTCCTGCCTCCCGAGCTGTCTCCCTATGCATACACAGCCCTTCTATTCTCCCATAATTGATCTCTCCAAGGAGTGTAGCTACCTAATGTAAATGTTCAGCTCATATGCCTATCTTTTGTTTGGCTGGAAGCCACAGGTGTGGGTTCAATTACAGAACTGAAGGGTAGCTAGGGGCCATAGTCTCAGGGGTTCTACCAGGCTCTATCAGACCAGTAAACCTGGTCTCTTTTTTTCATGATTTTGAGTTTTGTTCCACATTATTCTCCTACTGTATCCAGGATCTCCTACATAGATCCTCCTCCGAGTGACTGATAGTGGTAGCCAGGCACCATCTAGTTCTGGTCTCATAGTCATATAGGCTGAGGATCGCATGGTGTACCAGTCCCTTGGATTAATTGTTTCCATGCATCTTTGGTTTTCTTCATTCTTCTTTGCTCTGGATGAGGAGAGACCTATCATTCCATCTAGATGGCCGCTTGCAAGCTTTTAAAATCCCAGTCGCTATTCACCAAAGTAGGATGTGGAACAATGTTTTTGTGTAGTATGTTGTGCCAATTGAGTTTGATATTCCCTTCAACCATGGTCCCGAGCCCACAGGTCCAACTACTCACTCCCTCTAGGTAGCTGGCTATGGCCAAGAAGTGACTACAACCTTGCCCCATGTCAGCTCTACTATATACCTGGAAATTCTTACAGAACATACAAATACACTTGTAGAAACATTGTCTGCCAACCCTATATATGGTCATAGGCACACTCCCCCCTGCATAGATACACCTAATTGTTCATCCTGTCCACTCATTTATCCACTCATAGATCAATGTTTGCCATCACTGACAATGCAGTACTGTATGTACAAAAGGGTTCATCTTTGTTGTCTGTACCTCCCATGCAGAACATGGTGCTCTTTTAAAGAATTACCTGCAGGAGATCAAATTGTCAACAGTAACTCTAAGGCTTAGATGAGAAGTTTACAGGATTGTGAGTCTAAGCCAAGG
The DNA here is from genome assembly GCF_000298275.1 of Orycteropus afer afer. NCBI lineage: Eukaryota > Metazoa > Chordata > Mammalia > Tubulidentata > Orycteropodidae > Orycteropus > Orycteropus afer. The sequence continues at coordinate 13,739,405 of NW_006921618.1, read as the reverse complement.
GTGGTGAAAAAAATATGGTTAGTGATAGTGAGAATGGTGACACATGAAGAATGTAACCAATGGTGGTAGTTAAGATTATGTGTTAACTTGGCTGGGCCTGGTTTTGAGTGGCTGGGCAGCTGGATGTAGTTATTCCCCATGATGAGAATGGTAATCAGCTCCATGGTAGGATCTGCCACAAACGGCTGAGTAGCTGCTTTGGGTATATTGTCTGCTTCCTGTATATAAGAAGCAGGTTTGGTAGCTGCCCTTCAGGTCTGGAATTGAACCCACACCTGTGGTTTCCAGCCAAACACAGTACAGGCATGTGAGTTGAACATTTACCTCAAGTAGACACAAGCCCTCGAGAGAACAATCATGGGAGAAAGAAGGGCTGCTTATGCACAGGGAGACAGCTCAGGGGGCAGGAGAGTATGGAGGG
>NW_006921618.1:13733022-13738884 GCF_000298275.1 Orycteropus afer afer | reverse complement strand
TGGGAGGGGAGCTGTTGCATTGTGGTAAACTGTGGTCAATGACATGAGACAAAGTATATGTGAACTGCTGTATGGAGAGTGAATTTGCTCTGTAAATCTTCACTCAAATCACAAAAAAAAAAAAAAAAAAAAAGAAGCAGGTTTGGGAATGGTCTTTAGCTTTTGGCATCCTTGAACCCTGCATGTAGCTGAGTCGTTGTTCAACAACCTTCTGGGCTCCGCTGATCTCAGGACTTTTAATGGGTTTGTATCAATGGTCTGCTGTGTGGTTTGGTAATAACAGGGACTGTGCCTTTTTACTTGTTGACCTTGGGTTTGCCAGCCTCAGCAGCCAGCAGCTGCCTGAGTGAAGAGATGCTCTAGCTTCAGTGGGCTGGGAGCAAGAGATAGAGCTAAAGCCCAAGGTTGAGGGGCTTTCACCCAGCCCCTAGAACTGGCAGTTTGAACTCGGACTTCTAGTCTCTCAAACTGTAAGAGAATAAACTACTGTTTCTTCAAGCCATCCCATTTGGGGTGTCAGAGAAGCACTAGGTAACCAGAACACAATGTGATTGAATTGTACACATAGAAACTGATAAATGCGTGTATGCTCTACTGTACATATTTCCACCAAAATTAAAATTTATAAAATTGCATTAAGATATTAATTGTCTTGATTATTGAGTTTTTTGGTGCCACCTTAAATTTTGCACCCAAGATGACTACCTCATTAACCTCACCCTAGTTCCAGTCCCGTTTGTTTGACCTTCACAACAATCACATGAAGTAGGTGCTATAATTACCCCTATTTCACAGAAAAGAAAATTGAGGTACAGAGAGGGTGATTTGTTCAAAGACACACAGTAATTAAGTGGTGGAGCTGACACATGAACTTCCCTTACTTTAGCGCCCATGCTCCTAATGCTACTTTACAATTGTTTTGTTTGGTCCATACAGTATTGTTAAAAATCTCAAATTGCTTGCTATCACTTTCATTTAAAATTAAAAATACTTCTTTCCAGTTCCGTTTTTAAAAAATCTGCCAACCTGGGCCTACGCTCTTACTTTGTAACAGTCAGCAGGAGTTGGGTAGACACCTCTTTTAGATGGGGCAAGTTCATCAGATCACCACAGTTCCCTTTCACCGCCCCCTTTGTCTTAACTCTGGCCAATTTCACTCACTTATGCTACCTGCTTGCTCCTGTGGGCATTTGAATTTGGACCCCTGATCTTGCCATTTCACAAATGGAGGTATCTAAACTTCAAAGAAGAAGAGGCTTAGCCTATTCACACAGAACAAAGCTGGACTCAAAGCTAGGCCTCTCACATAGCCCCTTAGTGATAGGAGACAATCTGATGGGATCTCAGAAAGGGAGTATTCAGGCTCATATTGGAGCTAGCTCTCATTTCCTGAACACCACCCTTATGCCTGATACCATAGTGGGCATCTCCATGTCCACATCTCACATGGACCTGCAAGCAACCCTGGTGGGATGATAACCTCTATCTTACAGGTGACTCAGAAAGGGTAAGTGACTTGCCCTGGGTCTCACTGCAAATTTGTGTCAGGTTTATCTAATCTATCTCCCTGCCTCCTCCCCAGGACACACCCTCTCACACCTGTTAGGCTTTTCTTGGGCTGAGGCTGGAGCTGCCCCTAGCTAAATCTCTTCTTCTAGGAGAAAGTTGACACATGATAGCCTGAGAGTCAAGCTGAGGATGTCAAAAACACCTCCTGTATGCCAGGAATGTGCTAGATGCTTTTTACACAGCTTATAGTCTCTTCTTCATGCTTATCTGCATCCTCTACATTTCCCACAATGAATATATTCTACTTCCTGGATGAGGGATTTATTGATTGAGGCCTGGATATAATTCCACAGAAGGTCCAGGAAACTTGGGGATCAGTCACCCCATTTGCAGTTAAAGAAACTGAGGCTCAAAGGGTTACTCAAGGTCACACAACTAATAAGTGATAGATTCAGGGTCTGACTCCAAGGCCTGTGCTCTTTCCATTCCACTGCTCTGCCAGCACTACCCTCCCCTTTTTTTTAAAAACATCTTATGCCACAAAGGGTTCAGGCAAATTACAAAAATAAGAAGAATCAAGCACTTATTCTTCCTTTCCTTTATAAATTGTATTCAGGATAATCAAATAAGGAATGAAGAAAAGTTCTTTACAGAATTCCAGCTAATGAATGCAAAAAGAAAAAATAAGATGGAGTTAAGAGAATCATCATTTGCAACACTAAATGAAATAATGGCTCATAAGTGGATGCTAAAACTAACAGTTGAAAGGTTTATAATGAAGAGAACAGGCCAATAGCCCTGAACCCACTGATTAATCAGTAAAATGTTTCAATTAGATATTATGTGCCTCCAGATGTGAAGTAATAATAGGTACACAGCCCCAGTGCCAATGAGGTATTCTTGCCCAAAACATTAAACCTGAATCTCATCAAGCCTCCACTTCTAGTTTACTAGAAATAACAAGGGACAGAAGAACAAGTTAAATGACACTATCAGGAAACAACCAGACAAATCCTCTGGAATGCGGAACCCTTTTTAGGACAAATGCTCTGGTTTGTTTTGTAGCTAAATAACATGAGAAAAGAAAGGAAAGAAAAGAAGAATAGTGTAAAAAATAAGTTAACTATAAATCAGACTTCAACAGAATTTATCACTCCATAGTGACAAAAACTCCAAACTCACAGCCATTAAGTCCTTCTGACTCAAAGCAACTCCCACTGAGTTTCTGAGGCAGAAAATCTTTACAGAAGTAGATAACCCCATCTTTCTTCTGTGGAACAGCTAGTGGGTTTAACCACCAACCTTCTGGTTATCAGTCAAATGCTTTAGGCACTGCACCACTAGAGCTCCTTTTCCACAGTGATAGTAGAATTTAATACACCACTTTCAATGAAAGATATAACAACTAGAAAGAAACTCAACAAAGACACAGAAGAAGTAAACAATGCAATTCACCAACTTGACCTTATAGACATATACAAAGCATTTCACCCAGCAATAGCAAAATATACATTCTTTTCCAGTGCACACAAAACATTCTCCATAATAGACCACAGGTTAGGCCACAAAGCAAACCTTAATAAATTTAAAAACACTGAAATACTGCAAAGCATCTTCTTGGATGCTATAAAATTAAAAATTAACAATAGGAAGATCAAGGAAAAAAAAGTAAAAATATGGAAACTGACTAACACCTAAGGCATTTGACTGCTAACCAGAAGGCTGGCAGTTAAAACCCACCAGCATTCCTCAGAAGGAAGGTTGGACAATCTACTTCTGTAGTGATACTGCCTTGGAAACCCAAGGGGGGGTCGCTATGAGTCTGATCTGACTCTACGGCAGTGAGTTTGGTTTAATAGAAGAAATAAATAAATAAATTCCTTGAATCAGGGAGCAAGTGGTTGGACCTGTGGGCTCAGGACCATGGTCCCAGGGGACATCAAGCTCAATTGGCATAACATACTACACAAAAACATTGTTCCACATCTTACTTTGGCAAGTAGCAACTGGGATCTTAAAAGCTTGCAAGCAGCCATCTAGATGCAATGATGGGTCTCTCTTCATCCAGAGCAAAGAAGAATGAAGAAAACCAAAGACACATGGAAACAATTAGTCCAAGTGACTGGTATACCATGCGATCCTTAGCCTATATAATTATGAGACCAGAAGAACTAGATGATGCCCAACTACCAATGTCAACCACTTGGAGGGGGATCTATGTAGGAGATCCTGGATAGAGTGGGAGAACAACGTGGAACAAAACTCAAAATCATGAAAAAAAAGGGACCAGGTTTGCTGCTCTGATAGAGCCTGGTGAAACCTAGCTGCTCTTCAAGTCTGGAATTGAACCTACTCCTATGGCTTCCAGCCAAATAAAAGACAAGCATATGAGCTGAACATTTACACTAAGTAGCTAAACTCCATGGAGAGATCAATTATGGGAGAATAGAAGGGCTGTGTATGCATAGGCAGACAGCTCAGTGGGGGAAGAGTGCATGGGATGGAAGAACACAGGGAAGAGGTAATTATAGGGAGGAAGTGGGAGGGGAGCTGTTGCATTGTGGGAAATTGCAGTCAATGTCATAAGATAGACTGTATGTGAACTACTGTATGGAAAATGAATTTGCTCTGTAAACCTTCACACAAATCATGATAAAATTTTTTTAAAAAAAATCCTTGAATAAAACAAGTATGAAAACACAATATACCAAGATATTTAGGACACAGAAAAAGCAGTACCCAGAGGGCAATTTATAGCAATAAATGAACATATCAAAAAAGAATAATGAGCCAAAATCAACACCTTAAATTTTCTAATTTCTTTAACTGGAAAAAGAGCAGCAAAAAAAGCCTACAGTCACCAGAGAAATAAATAAATAATAAAGATTCAACTAGAAATAAATGAAACAGGAAAACAATAGAAAGAATCAACAAGACTAGAAGTTAGTTCTTTGAAAAGAGTAATAAAATTGACAAACCACTTGCAAATTTAACAAGGGAAAAGAAGAAGAAGATGAAAATAAGATGAATAAGAAATGAAATGGGTGACATCACAATAGAACCAATGAAAATAAAAAGGATAATATCAGGAAAATATAAAGAACTGTACTCCAAGAAATTTGAAAATTTAAAAGAAATGGACAGATTTCTAAAAACACCCTACTTACCTAAACTAACACAGACTGAGGTTAAAAATTTGAACAGATTCTTAACAAAAGAAGAAATTGAATAGGTCATTAAAAAAAAAAAAAAAAACTATCAACAACTAAATAAGTCTTGGTCCATATGGCTTCACTGTAGAATTCTACCAAACATTCAGAGAAGAGCTGACACCAATCCTCCTCAAATGATTCCAGAACACAGAAAAGGATGGAATTCTCCCAAGTTTATTTTATGAAGCAAACATAACCCTGATACCAAAACTAGGCAAGACATCACTAGAAGGAAAAATATAGATCAATACCCCTCATGAACATAGGCTCAAAAATCTTCAACAAAATCCTAGCTAACAGACTCCAACAACATATCAAAAAAATAACACATCAGGACCAAGTAGGATTCATACCAGGTATGCAAGGATGGTTCAACATTAGAAAAACAATCAACATCATCAATCACATAAGTAATGTTGAGGAAAAGAACCACATGATCATAGCAATAGATGCAGAAAAGGCATTTGATAAAAATCCAACACTCATTCCTGATAAGAGCTCTCACAAAAATAGAAATAGAAGAGAAATCCCTCAACATAATAAAGATCATATATGCACAACCAAAAGCCAACATATATTCAATGGAGAAAGACTGAAACCATTCCCCTTGGGAACAGGAACTAGACAAGGATGCCCTCTATCACCACTTCTATTCAACATTGTATTGGAAGTCCCAGCCAGGGCAATTAGGCAAGAAAGGAAAATAAAAGGCATCCAGATTGGTAAGGAAGTAAAACTATCCCTCTTTGCAGATGATATGATCCTATACATAGAAAAAGTCCCAGGGACTCAGCAAGAAAACTACAGGAACTAATTGAGAGATTCAGCATAGTGGCAGGATACAAGATCAACATACAAAAATCAGTTGGATTCCTCTACACCAGCAAAGAGGTCTTTGAAAAGAAAATAAGGAAAACAATACCATTTACAATAGCTACCAAAAAGATAAAATACTTAGGAAAAACTCTTACCAGGGACACAAAAAATCTATACAAAGAAAACTATAAAACATTACTACAAGAGAGAGGCGGGGCAAGATGGCGGACTAGGCAGAAGGATTGCACAGACCCTCTTCAACAAAGAAAAGGGAAACCAATTAATACAGACACAGAAGATAATCTTGGACCCCTGAGCCTTGAAG
>NW_006921618.1:13713169-13718823 GCF_000298275.1 Orycteropus afer afer | reverse complement strand
TGCCCTTCAGGTCTGGAATTGAACCCATACTTGTGGTTTCCAGCCAAACAAAAGACAGGCATGTGAGTTGAACATTTACCTCAAGTAGATACATTCCTTGGAGAAAACAATCATGGGAGAAAGAAGGGCTGTTTAAGCACAGGGAGACAGCTCAGAGGGCAGGAGTGTATGGAGAGATGGACACAGGGAAGAGGTAACTATAGGGAGGAAGTGGGAGGGGAGCTGTTGAATTGTGGTAAACTGTGGTCAGTGTCATGAGACAAAGTATATGTGAACCGCTGTAAGGAAAGTGAATTTGCTCTGTAAACCTTCACCCAAATCAAAATTAAAAAAAAAAAAGAAACTATAAGAGATCTACATAAATAGAAGAACAGACCATGCTCAAGGATAGGAAGACTGAACATTCCTTTGGGTAGTATTGACATTTTCACAATCTATAGATTGAATACAATCCCAATCCAGATTCCATCAGCATTCTTTAAGGACATGGTAAAGCCAATCATCAATTTTATACGGAAAGGAAAGAGATCTTGGATAAACAAAGCACTACTGAAGAAAAAAATAAAGCAGAGGTCACACATGGCCCAAGCTCAAATCCTACTGTAGACCCATAGTACTCAAACCAGCCTTGTATTGGTACAACAGACACACAGACCAATGGAATGTAATTGAGAACCCAGAAATAGATCCATTCACTTATGAACAGCTGGTCTTTGACAAAGGGCCAAAATCTATTAAATGGGGAAGAGACAATCTCTTTAACAAATGGTGTTGGCAAAACTGGATATCCATTTGTAGAAAAATGAAACAAGATCCATATCTCACACCATACACAAAAACTAATTCAAGATGGATCAAAGACTTAAATGTAAAACCTAAAAGTATAAAGCTCATCAAAGAAAAAATAGGTACAAACTTACAAAAAAAAAAAAAAAAAAACTTCACTGTTACTGAGTTGATTCTGACTCATAGTGAACCCATAGGGTTTCCAAAGCTGTAAATCTTTACAGAAGCAGACTGCCTCATCTTTCTTCCACAGAGCAGCTAGTGGGTTTGAACCACCAACCTTTTGGTTAGCAGCCAAATGCCTTAGCAACTATACCACCAGAGTTCTTTAGGGGCAAACTTAGAGGCTCTAATATATGGCATAAAAAGACTACCAAACATAACTAAAAATGCACAAACAGCAGAAGATAAACTAGATGACTAGGACCTTCTAAATACTAAATTCTTATGCATATCAAAAGACTTCTCCAAAAGAGTAAGAAGAGAACCTACAGATGGGAAAAAAATATTTGGTAATGACATATCTGACAAGAAAACCCCAACACCTCAATATCAAAAAGAAAAAAAATCCAGTTAACAAATGGGCAGAAGGCATGAACAGACACTTCACCAAAGAAGATATTCAGGTAGCCAACAAACACATGAAGAAATATTTGCATTTATTAACCATTAGAAAGATGCAAATCAAAACAACAATGAGATACCATCTCACCTCAGCACTAATAGCTAATATTCAACAAGACAGAAAATAACAATGATGGTAAGGATGTGGAGAGATTGGGACGCTTATACACTGCTGGAGACTGTAAAATGATACAACCACTGTGGAAAACGGTATGGTACTTCCTTAAAAAGTTGGAAAAAGAAAGACCACTTGATCCAGCAATTCCATTACTACATATATATCCTAAAGAAATGAGAGCTGGGACACGAATAGATCTATGCACACCCATGTTCACCACAACACTATTTAACAATAGCAAAGAGATGGAAACAACCTAAGTGCTCATAAAAGGATGAATGGATAACCAAACTATGGTTCATACCCACAATGGAATACTGTGCAACACTAAAGAATAATGAAAAATCTGTGAAACACTTCTTCATGTGGATGAACTTGGAGGACATGATGCCGAGTGAAGTAAGTCAATCACAGAAGGACAAATACTGTATGAGTCCACTATTATAAAAAGTCAAGGAAAGGTTTGCACATGGAAGGAAAATGCCTTTCTTGGTTACTGGAGATGGGAGAGGAGGGGAGGGAAGGGAAGATTGCTAGATAGGTAAGAGACAAGTATTGATTCAGGTGAAAGGAAAAGCAATATACCAAAAGCAAGTGACTAGACCAACAACACAAAGAAAAAGGAAGACACAGAGAGGTGCACCAGGGGTACAGACAACAAAGGTAAACACTTGTACGTATACAATGCTGCATTATCAGTAACAACAAACATTAATCTATAGGTAAATACATAAGTAGACAGGGAAAATGATCAGGTATGGGTAGGCAAAAGGGAATATACCTATGACCATATAAACATTTGGCAGAAGATATTTCTACACACATATTTGTATTGCTATAGGAACATCCATCTATATATAATAGAGTTAATGGGGCAAAATTATGATAACTTCTTAGCCACAACCAAATACCATGAGGAAGTAAGTCTCTGGGCCCACAGGCTCAGGACCATGGTCATGGGGGACATCAAACTCAATTGGAACATACTACACAAAAATATTGTTCTATGTCCTACTTTGGTGAGTAGCGACTGAGGTCTTAAAAGCTTGTAAGCAGCCATCTAAGATGCAAAAATTGGTCTCTCCTTGTCTGCAGCAAAGAAGTATGAAGAAAATCAAAGACACATGGAAACAATTAGTCCAAGGGACTAGTGAACCATGCAAATCTCAAACTACATGACCCTGCAAGAAAGGGAGGGGAATGCTGGGGATGACAAAAGCCACAGGATCCAGGTAAGAGGAGGGAGACAGGCCCCACCCCAGAGGCAGGAAAGGGAGGGAATACTGGGGATGACAAAGCAGCAGGATCCAGGTAAGGGGATGGCAGAGAGGTTTCGAACAGCTAAGGGAGACGAACTTGTCTGACAGTTTGTCATACTGTGGTGGCTTGCACATAACTGTGAGGATTGAGGCTGTGCCACCAGTGTTTCAAATGCCAGAAGAGTTGCACATGGTGCACGGGTTTCAATGCAGCTTACAGACTGACACAGACTAGGAAGAAGGAAGAAGCCATCCACTTCTCAAAGAATTGGCCAGGAGAAACCTTAGGAATAGCAGAGAAACACTGTCTGATACATTACTGGATAATTTTATGAATAGCCCAGAAACACTGTCTGATACAGTGCAGGAAGACGAGCCCCTTAGTTTAGAAGGCTCTCAAAATACGACTGGGAATGAGCTGCCTCATCAGAGTAGAACCAACCTTAATGATATGGATAAAGTAAAGCTTTCAGGACCTCCATTTGCTGACGTGGCACAACTCAAATTGAGGAGAAACAGCTGAAAATACCCATTAATAATTGGAACACAGAATGTATGAAGTAAATCTAGGAAAATTGGAAGTTGTCAAAAATGAAATGGAACACATAAAGATTGATATCCTAGGCATCAGTGAGCTGAAATGGACTGATTTTGGTCATTTTGAATCAGACAACCATATAATCTACTATGCTGGAATGACAATTTGAAGAGGAATGGCATGGCATTCATCATTTCAAAGGATGTTTCAAGATCTGTCCTGAAGTACAATGCTGTTAGTGATAGGATAATATCCATGCGTCTGCAAGGAAGATCAGTTAGTACTACTATTATCCAAATCTATGCACCAACCACCAAAGCCAAAGATGAGGAAATTGAAGATTTTTTTATCAGCTTCTGCAGTCTGAAACTGACCGAACGTGCAATCAAGATATGTTAATTATCACTGGTGACTGGAATGCAAAAGTTGGAAATGATAAAGAATCACCAGTAGTTGGAAAATTTGGCCTTGGTGACAGAAATAATGCTGGAGATCGGATGACAGAATTTTGCAAGACCAACAACTTATTCATTGCAAATACATTTTTCAACAACACAAATGATAGCTATATACATGGACTTTGCCAGATGGAATACACAGGAATCAGATTGACTACATCTGTGGCAAGAGGTGATAGAAAAGCTCAATAGCTTCAGCCAAAACCAGGCCAGGAGCTGACTGTGGGACAGACCATCAATTACTCCTATGCAAGTTCAACTTGAAGTTGAAAACAATTAAAACAAGTCCACAAGAGCCAGAATATGACCTTGAATATAGCCCTCCTGAATTTAGAGAACATCTAAAGAATAGATTTGATGCATGGAACACCAATGACCAAAAACCAGAAGAATTGTGGGATGACATCAAGAACATCATCCATGATGAAAGTAAGAGATCATTAAAAAGATGAGAAAAGAAGAAAAGACCAAAATGAATGTCAGAAGAGACTCTGAAACATGCCCTTGAGTGGAGAGTAGCTAAAGCAAATGGAAGAAATGACAAGATAAAAGAGCTGAACAGAAGAAAGAGCAGCTCAAGCAGACAAAGCCAATTACTATAATGAAATGTGCAAAGACCTGGAGTTTGACAATCAAAAGGGAAGATACGCTTGGCATTTCTCAAACTGAAAGAACTGAGGAAAAAATTTAAGCCTTGAGTTGCAATATTGAAAGATTCTATGGGCAAAATATTTCATGACACAGGAAGCCTCAAAAGAAGATTGAAGGAATACACAAAGTCACTGTACCAAAAAGAACTAGTCGATCTTCATCCATTTTGGGAGGTGGCATAGGTTCAAGAACCAAAGGTATCAAAAAAAGAAGTCAAAGCTGCACTGAAGTAATTGGCAAAGAACAAGGCTCCAGAAATTGACGGAATACCCATTGAGATGTTTCAACAAACAGATGCCCCACTGGAGGCACTCACTTGATTATGCCAAGAGATTTGGAAGACAGCTACCTGGCCAACTGACTGGAAGAGATCCATATTTGTACCCATTCCAAAGAAAAGTGATTCCACAGAATGTGGAAATTATCAAACAATATTAATATTGCATGCAAGTAAAATCTTACTGAAGATATAGCACTGGGCAAATCCGCTGCAAAGGACCCCTTTCAAGTGTTGAGGAGCAAAGATGTCTCCTTGAGGACTAAGGTACACCTGACACAAGCCATGAAATTTTCAATCACCTCATATGCATGTGATAGCTAGACAATGAATAAGGAAGACCGAAGAAGAATTGATGCTTTTGATTTGTGGTGCTGGTGAAGAATGCTGGAGGTACCATGGACTGCTAAAAGAACTAACAGATCTGTCCTGGAAGAAGTGCACCCAGAATGCTCCTTGGAAGCGAGAATGGCCAGACTTTGTCTCACCTACTTTGGTCATGTTGTCAGAAGGGATCATTCCCTGGAGAAGGATGTCAAGAAAGAGGGGAAGGCCCTCAACAACATGGATTGACACAGTGTCAGTAGTGATGGTCTCAACTATAGAAAATATCATGGAGCTGAGCAGGACCGGGCAATGTTTCATTCTGCTGACTATAGGGTCACTAGGAGTCAGAGATGACTCCACAGCACCTAACAACAACAACACATGACCCTTCAACCAGAAAAATTAGATGGTGCTCTGCCACTACTGTCAACCACCAGAAAGGGATCAGCATAGAGTTCCTAGATAGAGTGGGAGAAAAATGTGGAACAAAATTCAAAATAATAAAAAAAAACTTCCAGTTTTACTCATCTGGTGCTGTTGTTGTTAGGTGCCATAGAGGTGTTTCCGACTCATAGCGACCCCATGCACAGCAGAACGAAACACTGCCCAATCCCGC
>NW_006921618.1:13703749-13711369 GCF_000298275.1 Orycteropus afer afer | reverse complement strand
ATAGGAGTAAGGCTGGGTTTACTCAGATGATGCAGCTCTTTCCCAGTCCTATTTTGAGAGCCTTCTAATCTAACCAGACTATTCATAAAGTTGCACGGTAATGTATCAGACAGTGTTTCTTTGCTATTCATAAGGTTTTCCCTGGCCAATTATTTGAGATGTGGATGGCCTCTGCCTTCTTCCTAGTCTGTCTCAGTCTGTAAGCTGGGCTGATACCTTTGCACCACATGCATCCCACTGGGTTTGAAAACCAGTGGCTCAGCCTCAAAACTCACATCAACACGTCACCATGGTAGGACAAACCAACAGACAAGGTTGTCTCCCTATTGGAAACCTCTCCTACCATCCTTACCTGGGTCCCTGCGGCTAACTCCTCCTCTGTCCCAGTTCCTGGGCCTTTTCATCCCCTTTCTCCCTCTCTCCTGCCCTGCTGCTTTGGGCGTGCCTGGGTTCCCCCTCCTCACCTGGATCCCTGCAGTCTGGTAGAGACTAGTAAAACCCCTGAGTATATGGTTCCTAGTCACCCTTCAGGCCTGGAAATGAACTCATTTCAGTGGCTTAACTTTCAACCAAAAAATAGGCCTACAAGGTGAACATTTACACCAGGTAGGTATACTCTGTAGAACAATCAACCATGGGAGATTAGAAGGGCAGTATTTGCACAGAGAGCTAGCTCAGAGGGCAGGACTGCATAGGGAAGAAGAACACAGGGAAAAAGGAAACATAGGGAAGAAGTGGGAAGAGAGCTTATTACATTATGGGGATGTCAATGTCATGAAACAAAATATATATGAACTGTTGAATGGAAAACGCATTTGTTCTGTAAACTTTCATCCAAATTTTATTTTTTTTTTTTTTAAAAGATCAGAATGAAAAAAAAAAAAAAGGTTAGAATTACTTAAGAAACACATCAACCAAATGCAATGGCTGGGCCTTATTTGAATCCTGATTGGAATAAATCAACCATAAAAGAATTTGAAGATGGACTGGGTATGAAGCGACTTTAGGGAATTAGTATTAATTTTATTAGGTGTGATAGTGACATTGTGATTATTTTGAAAATCCCGATCATTAGAAATATATACTGAAATAATTCAGGTGAAATGATATATGTCTGAGATTTGCTTTATAATACTCCAGAGGGAGAGAAAAATGGGAACACAAATGAAACAACTTCACATACTTGTTCAATCTGTGTGCTGAGCAAATAATGCAAGAAGCTGGACTATATGAAGAAGCATGTTACATCAGGATTGGAGAAAGATGCATTAACAACTGTGGTATGCAGATGACACAACCTTGTTTGATGAAAGTGAAGACGACTTGCAGCACTTACTGATCAAGATCAAAGAGTACAGTTTTCAGTATGGATTACACCTCAACATAAAAAAAAATGAAAATCCTCACAATTGGACCAATAGCACTATCATGATAAATGAAGAAAAGATTGAAGTTGTCAAGGATTCCATTTTACTTGGATCTGCAATTAATGTCATGGAAGCAGCAGTCAAGAACACAACAATGTACTGTATTGGGTCAATCTGCTGCAAAAGACCTCTTAAAGTATTAAAGAACAAAGATGCCACTTTGAAGACTAAGGTGCCCATGACCCAAGCCATGGTATTCTCAATTACCTCACATTGTTGTTGTTGTTAGGTGCTGTTGAGTTGGCGCTGACTCATAATGACCCTTTGTATAACAGAACGACACACTGCTTGGTCCTGTGCCAGCTTCACACTCCTTGCTATAAAAATTACCTCATTAGAGATGTGAAAGTTGGACAGTGCATAAGGAAGACCAAAGAACTGATGCATTTGAATTGTGGTATTGGTGAAGAACACCGAATGTACCACAAACCACTAGAAGAACAAACAAATCTGTCATTGAAGAGGTATAGCAGAGTGCTCCTTAGAAGTGAGAATGGCCACACTTCATCTCAGTACTTTGGTCATGTTGTCAGAAGGGATCAGTCCCTGGAGAAAGACATCATGGTTGATGTGGTAGTTAAGGTTGTGTGTAAACTTGGCTGGGCCTGGTTTTTCATGTTATTACATGTGATGAGATTGGTAATCAACTCCATGGTGGAATCTACTGGAGCAGCTGAGTAAGCTACCTGAGGGACATGGTCTGCTTCCAGTAGATAAGTGTGGACAGAGGTCTCTGCAGCTTTTGGCATGCTTGAATCCTGCATGTAGCTGAGTCGTCATTCAGCAGCTTGCCATGTTGTCTGCCAATCTTGGGACTGTTAATGAACTTGAATTAGTGCCCTGCCATGTGGCTTGATAATTTTGGGACTGTGCCATTTTGTTTGTTGATCTTGGTTTGTCAGCCTCAGCAGTCAGCAGCTGCCTGAGTGAAGAGACACCTCCAGCTCCAGTGGGCTGGGAGCAATAGGCAGAGCTGAAAATAGGTATTTTCTGTTAGAGCAGCACTAGAGGTAACCAATACACTTGGGTAAAGTAGAGCATTAGTGAAAAAGGTGAAGACCCTCAACAAGACTGACACAGTGGCTGGGACAATGGGCTCAAGCATGGCAATGATTGTGAGGATGGCGCTGGACCAAGTAGTGTTTTGTTCTGTTGCACATAGTTGCTAGGAGTTGGAATTGATTTGACAGCACCTAACAGATGAAACACTATTGGTAAACTGTTGATAATTAAAGATGGGTGATGAGTACATGCCAATTTATTACATTCAGTCTACTTTTATTTATGTTTGAAATTTCCCATGTGTAAAAAAAAAAAAAAAAAAAAAATGAAGGCTAAAAGTAAGTAATTGGAGAAAACACAGACTAAGAAATAGAAAAGCACTGAGGCTCTTAGCAGCCAAAGCAAAGAGGGAAACAAGCATCATGCTAGCCAACAAACCAGTACAGTTTGTATTTAAAGGGATTCTGGTGGTGGCAAAATCCCTGCCTAATATGACCTTCCATCAGTAGGGTAAGTGCCTGTCACCTGTCTTGATTTGGGCTATAATGAGGGGCTCAAAAAGAGCTGGGGTAAGAGAAGGAGGAGAAAGGGTGGAAGGAGGTGGGTCCTAGGGCACTTAGGAAAACGTGGGTAGATGGTGAAAGACAGGGCCTTTGAGGTGGAGGGTATTGAAAGAGTGAGGACAGAGAGGCTCTTCCATATTTGTAAAAGAAATGATACAAAATTCATATGAACCTGAATAAAGCTGGTCCTTTTTACTCCCTTCTTGCCCCAAAGAAAGCGATCCCACTCCAAAAGGCACTGACAGGAAACAAAAGTGTTTAGCAAAGGTCTCTGGAGGGTACTGCAAAGCGGTGACACAACCCGCACAGCAAGACTTCCAACAGCAAGATTCCTTAGAAAATCCCCCTACATCCATCCTCTCTCTTCCTCAAAGTTCCCAGTGATCAGAGTTACTCCTCAAGAACCCTCAGGGCCTCTCTTTTCCCCTTTTTTTCCAGATTCTTGACCACCCAGACTCTCCCAGATCACTGCCCCCACTTCTCTCTTGGTCCCACCTTCTCCTCCTAGTAGCAGCTTTTCCTGCATGGAACTGGGGAGGACATTCCTTCAAGTCACTCTGAGCTTTTGCTTAGATTTATTCTTGTTCCTCTGCTTTCTTCACAGACTCCTTAGAACTAAATCTGGGGAAGAAGAAAAGCTGGGAATAGTTATTTATTTATTTATTTATTTTCTTGTTCCCTGTGGCATAGAAAAAAAGCTGGAGGAGGAAATAACATTAAAATGTTACAGTAAGAGGCCAGCATAGCTTTGGAATCAGATAAAGCTAAACCCAAGTCCTGGCTCTGCCACTTTCTAGCTGTGTGACTGTGGTGGTTTGTGTGTCAACTTGGCTGGGCCTGGTTGAGTGGCGGGGCAGCTGGTGGTAGCTATTCCCCATGATGAGACTGGGAATCAACTCCATGGTGGGATCTACTACAAGCAGCTGAGCAGCTGTCTTTGGGATGTGATCTGCTTCCTGTATATAAGGAGAAGCCTTGGGAATGGTCTCTAGCCTATGGCACGCTTGGACCCTGAATGCAGCCGTGTTGTCGTTCAGCAGCCTGCCATGCTCTGCCGGGGTTGGGACTTAAAATGGACTTAAGTTAATGGCCTGCCGTATGGTTTGGTAACATTAGGACTGTGTCTTTTTACTTGTCAACCTTGGGCTTCTCAGCCTCAGAAGCCAGCAGCTGTCTGAGTGAAGAAATGCCTCTAGTTCCAGTGGGCTGGAAGCAGGAGGCAGAGCTGGACCCCAAGGTTGAGGGGCTTTCACCCAGCCCCTAGAGCCTGGCACTTTGAAGTTGGACTTAAAGCCTCCAAACTATAAGAG
The DNA here is from genome assembly GCF_000298275.1 of Orycteropus afer afer. Classification (NCBI taxonomy): domain Eukaryota; kingdom Metazoa; phylum Chordata; class Mammalia; order Tubulidentata; family Orycteropodidae; genus Orycteropus; species Orycteropus afer. The sequence goes on along the minus strand of NW_006921618.1, from coordinate 13,707,067 downwards.
AATAAACTCCTGTTTGTTAAGGTCATCCCATTTGTGGTATATTCTTTTCAGAGTGGCACTAGGTAACCAGAACAGTGACGTTGGGCAGGCTTCATGGGAAGAATTTATCTAAACCTCAGATTCCTGTTTTGTGAGTTACTTAAATGGTATCTTGCATATAGTAAGCACTCCATAAAGTGTAGTTTACAAAATAAAGGTATTATCTCTAGCTGGTAGGCATTTAAGGAGCCCTGGTGGCACAGTGGTTAACCCTTGGCTGCTAAAGGAAAGCTTGGTTTGACCCACTAGCCACTTCAAGAGAAAGATGTGGCAGTCTACTCCAATAAAGATTACAGCTATGGAAATCCCATGGGTGGTTCTACTCTCTCCTATAGGATCACTATGAGTTGGAATAAACTCCATAGCAACAGGTTTGGTTTAGTGGGTAGAGATATGGTGGACTTCATTCTGTCTTTATCAATGTAATTAAAAATTTATTTCCACAGTGAAACATGTTTGTAATTTAAAATAAAAACACCATAAAGATTATTATAAATATAGGTATAAATTAAATGTCTATTAGAGAATTAAATGAATTATGAGATAGCAATATTCTGAAATAGTATGAATAGGTAAAAAATGAGGTATATTTATAAATAATGACATGAAACATGTCCACAGTATACTACTGAGTGAAAACTGCAAGTTGCAAAAACATTGTGTGTAGTGTCATTCTTTTTTATATAAATATATGAGTTCTCTTAAGTGTGTAAGTGTAAAAGTACTGGAAAGATATTCAAGTGGCTATCTGAACAGTGATTGAAGAGATTGAATTTTAAATTTTTTATTTTTGTAAAGGTTTAATTTTATAAATAAAATGCACGAATTACTTTCATAATAATTTTTTTTCTCAGGCTAAACATCAGGACACAGCACGGTAGAGAGGACTCTCGGCACTTTGACTCTGCACCTCAGTCCTTTTATTGTTAGTTGTTCCACACTCCGTTAAGACTCATAGCAGCAGAGCACTAGGAACCTTGGGATGGGCTCCAACGACTAAAACCAAAAAACCAAACTCACTGCCATCAAGTTGTATTTGACTTAGTGACCCTCCCCTGCTTGGGTTTCTGAGCAGTATCTCTAGGGTAGTAGATTGGCCACTCTTCCCTCCCAGGCTGGTGGGTTTGAACCTCCAGCCTTCTGGTTAGCAGTCAAATGCCTTAGGCACTACACCACCAGAGCTGCTTTGCTATTAGATCATTTAACCCCTTGCGCCAGCCAGGGACTCCTTTACAGTTCTTTGTGCAATTTGAGCTCCTGCCAGTTTCTGGATTGGGAGGGAGGGGGTAACAGCTGCACCTTAATCCTCAATCTTCATCCCTCAAAAACCCATCAACAGAAAGGAGCCATCTGAGGTTCCCTTCAGTGGAGACCCTCCTTGTACCTAAGGAGAGTAAGGTTTGCTGGAGCCACAAAAGGGCAGGGGAAGACCAGGCCCTAGGGCCTGGAGATCTTTCTAGATCTGGCTTGTGACCCGAGATACCCTCTCCCAATCCTGTTGAAATTCACAGGGAGGGCTCTGGGAAACCGCTGGATCTGTACAGATTTTCAGAGTGGGGCGCGCCCAGCAGCTTGTGGAGGGAGGGAGTCGCTAAGTCCCTAAATACTTGGGGGACAAGCCTGGGCAGTTCCTGGAATGTAGGGGAAATAACAGCGATGACACACTGGGGCCCCTATCAACTCGTCTCTATAAAAACCATTTTCTCTCGACCTAGACCCCAGGATTTTCTGACTGGTTCCAAGAATCTTGCCCCGCAAGAGGGAGGGGTACCCGGCTCCTCTCCACCCCCCGCGGACCCGCCCGTCTAGCGTTTGAGGGGCAAATCCGGGTCTGACCAGGCTGAGCTAAACCCTAGAGCCAGCCTAGTAGTGCCCAAGTCTAGTAGGCCCCAAGATCTTCAAACCACTCGCTAGTACCCTCTTCCTCAACAGATCATGGGCGTACCTGCCCCTTCCCAGTTCGCCGACACCCATCCTCCCCGGATTTCCGCCTAGTTCCCGCTCCCGTCACCCCGCGCGCGCCCTGCTCGCGTTCCACCTCAGCCTGCGGGAACTCCAGCCCACCGTCTCCGCCCACAGAGGCCCCGCCCCAGCACGTGCCTGCGCGTGCTCCGTTAGCCACAGGGGTCGTGCCAGACTATCCCCCTGCGGGTCAGTTTCCGTGCCCCTCAGCCCTCGTGACCTTCATCTGAGGCGTGGGGTGCGGAGGGAGATTGTGGCGTTCAGGCAGGCTTGAGGAGTGTGTCTAGGTCTCTCTGTGAGGTCCAGGAGCCGGAAGCAGAGGTTTCTTCCTTTCTCCGAAATGGAGTGCACTCGGGGTTTTGGGGGTGAGGGCGGCAGAACTCGAGCCCATCCATCCCTTTCGTCTTGGCCGGCGCCTTTAGGAGTGAGGCAGGACGCTCCATTTGGGCCCGGCGGGCCCGGAGCCCGACTCTGAGTAGGGCAAGCTGAAGGGAGCTGGCCAGGTGACCGCCAGGTGCGCAGCTTGGACTTGCAGTGGGGTGGGGTGACCCCGGTAGCTGCCGTCGAGGGTGGAGGGTGAGTCACGTGTGCGGAGGGGCCCTGCCCGATTTAGGATACGGGATCCAGCGAGGATATTGAAGTGAGCGTTATGGAACATCCAGTGTTTGGCACTGCGACTGTTTCGGCCTGGATGCCCTACCCTTCGCGGAAGGTGGCGGAGAGCTCTGCGCAGGAGGCCTAACCCTGACGGGGTGCTGCCTTCCCAGCGCCTTCCTAGTAGGGCGTAGCGTTCAGCTCTGCGTCGCCATCTTGTGGCTAGAGCGAGTAGCAACTTCCTGGCACTGCGAGACCCGTTCAGGGCTTGGGGGGGCCAACCCCAGCGACCGCTGGAAGGGAAGGCCCAGGGACGATGGGTTTTCGAGGCTCCGTCCGCTTTTGAGCGAGGCTCCAAAATGGGGATAAGGTCGCAGTGGCGGCGGGTGACCGGGCGCGGTGCCTTACTCCTACTACTGCTTAAGACCGCGCCAGACCGCGATGTGGGTGTGGAGACCGAGTAATGTGGTGTGGAGGAGAATGATTGCTCCCCAACCAACCATCCTTTGCTAAGCACCTACTACTGTGTGTGCAATAGCATTGTCTGAAGGAAGCATACAAAGATGAATAGAGAACATTTTACATCATGCAAAGGCCTTTTTTTTTTTTTAACTTTTTTTTTTATTAGGGTTTGGGTGAAGATTTACAGAGTAAATTCACTTTTCATACAGCAGTTCACATATACTTTGTCTCATGTCATTGACCAAAATTTACAATGCAGCA
>NW_006921618.1:13690076-13696869 GCF_000298275.1 Orycteropus afer afer | reverse complement strand
TATCTTCTGTGTCTGTGTTAATTGGTTTCCCTTTTCTTTGTTGAAGAGGGTCTGTGCAATCCTTCTGCCTAGTCCGCCATCTTGCCCCGCCTCCCAAAGGCCTTTTATATTCCTGGTTCTTGAGAACAACAGGTAACATTTAAGGAGGACTTAATTGTATGCTAGTGCTTTTGTGGTAGTTGACTCCATGGCTTAGTTGGTGCACAATGACATTGAATTCGCACCACAGTCTATTAAGGGTAAGCGCTACTCTTCCCATCAAATAGATGAGAGGTTCAGAGAAGTCCAGTGACTTGTCCAAATCACACTGCTAGCTAAGGATTGAATTACTAAACCCTGGCTTTTAACCACTATGCCACTCTCCTGTCCTTTTTGAAGGCCATTTTCATGAGGAGAGATTCCACCAGGACTTATATGTGCAGAATATCCAAAGCAGGAGGTAGGCAGGGCATTCCAGGCAGGGAAATTACATATATTTATTTGTGGAGGTATTTTCAGGGTACTTGGTGAGTTTGAGCGGAATGTTCCACATTTTAGTAATTTGAGTATCAGTTCATGAAGTTTGTCATAAGCAATAATAGCTGTGAAATGTCCAAGTTTTATTTTTCAAATACCCATCAAAATAAACATGTAACTATTAAAAAATTATTTGGCCACCTACCACTAAATCACCTCCAAAGCCCCAGTGGTAGTCACACGCCATTCTGGAAAACACTGCATAGGGAATTAGCAGGAGGTACTGTTGAACAGAGGTGATCTATTTTTGTCCTTGCTGCTGTCCATAATGCTCTTTAGTCCCAGACCTACAAGAAGAGCCACACTTTGGTGGCTCCCCATTCTCTTTCAGATAAAGAGCAAATGCCTTAACATAGCATACAAGGCTGTTTGAGATCTTGGGATGCCTTTTACTCAATTACTTGAATAACAATACTTTCTGAGCATCTGCTTACTATATGCTGAGTGCTGGGGATTTTAAAGTAACAAAACTTGTGATCCCTGCCATCAAGTAGCTGTAGATGAATGTTCAGATTCTTAACCATGGTATTGAAGAATTGGTTGCCTCAAGTGTGGCATGCAACATTTTGGGAAAGAAAAATGAAGAACTGCTCATGAAGACATGAAGAAGAAAGTGAAGCAAATTAATATTTTATTTGACATTGATAACCTTATTTTACAATTAATATATAGAAAACATGTTTGGATATTTAATATTTTATTTGCTGGGCGATAATTTTTAAAATTGCATCTCAAAAAAAATAAAAAGGATTACAGCCTATGGGTCAGTTCTACTCTATCACACATGGTCCCTGTGAGTCAGAATCATCTGAAGGACTCCCAACATGTTTCTTTCCATGTCTCTAGAAAGCATGCTTGATTTCCCACTGTTTAATTTTTTCTTAGGAGCTCTGGTAGAATAGTGCCTAAGACACTTGACTGCTAACCAGAAGGCTGGCGGTTCAAACCCACCAGCCACTCCTCGGAAGGAAGGTTAGGCAATCTACTTCCATAATGATACCACCTCAGAAACGGGGGTCGCTATGACTCGAGTCCGACTCAATGGCATATAACAACAACAATTTTTTCATTTGGGAAATCCTGACTTCCCACTATGGAAGAGAAAATTTTAACTCTCTTCCTCTATCACCTGCCCCTACCATACACATAATCCCTATTACCCCCAAACTCCCAACATAATCATTACAATTTTGGTTAGATCCACATTTAGTACTCAGTGTTTACATTATAATATATAGCCTATGATTAATTTTCCTTTTCTGTGTAATTTTTTGTTTTTCCTAAGTTAGTAATTGTCCTGTTTTTGTCACTTGCTAAGATTTTATGTATTCCACTCTCTACCAGTTGTCTAAATCTCTCCTCTTGGAATCAGACAAATTAGGTGTTGGGCAGAGGAAATAGAACTGACAAAGCCAAGGCCAACGTGGCAGGGAGCTCTGCAATGAGGATTGCCCACCAGGATGTCCCAAGTTAGTCTGAAATGACCAGGCCTTTGTACCCTTCCCTGGCTCAGAAGGATATAAGCTCAGGCCAGGTGGCTTTCTGTATCTGAGGCCATCCCTAGGGAAGCTGGAGGCTGTTTGCTGTCCAAACCCCTTGCAACTGGGCTGCAAGCCCTTCCATAAAGAGGGATCTAGGAGGTGCAGCTCCATGACTATCACATCCTGAATTCTATCAATTCCATGGCCTTTAAGAAATTTGTCTTGGACTCCTCTGCTCTGCTTCAGTCTGGAGTGTTTGTTGTTTACACCTGATGAACAGCTATCATTCTGAGCACAAAAGATCCAGATTTTGTAGGGTCTGAAGTTTATACAATCTGGGACTATTTTAAAAAAGAATAAAAAGTGTTGGTATAATTTGTTTAGATTGATACAAGAAATCACACTAAATTACTGAAGCTTCAGGTCCTTTGAAGACTCAGACCTTTTCTTAAAACATCTCGGGCAATCTAGGAGAAACACTTCAGGATTACTACCTGGCTTCCCCCTGCCCACCTAAAACCCTCTACAACTTCCAGCACTTATGTGGCCTTGGAAGTGCAGAACCTGAAGTAAATCTAACTCTGATCCAGGATCTCCTTCATTTTCATCCTAGGGATTCACATCATCTCTTTTCCTATACTGGGATTACTTCTTTCTTGATTTGTTCCATATTTTTGTTGGAACACCTCCTCCAGTAGCTCCTTAGAAAAAGGGCTTGTGGGAGATGACATTTTTCAGACTTTGCATGTTTGTAACTATCTTCATTCTGCTCTCACCTTTAATAATTTGGCTAATAATACATACAATGGAATATTATTCAGTCATAAAGAGAATTGAAGTCCTGATGCATGCTACAACATTGATGAACCTCAAAAACATTATGCTGAATGAAGTTAATCACAAAGGACAAATATTGTATAATCCCATTTATAGGAACTATCTAGAAGAGGCAAATTAGAGACCAATGTTTATTAATGATTACCAGAGATGGTAGGGGAGGAGAAAACAAGGAGTCATTGGTGAGGAAGCATTGAGTATTTATTTATGGTGATGGAAAACTTGGCAACAAGTTCTGGTGATAGTTGAACAGCATAATTAATGTAACTGGTGTCACTGAACTGTACCTATAAAAAATGTTGAATTGGCAAATGTGTTTAATGTATCTATATCTATATATATCTGGTGGTATAGTGGTTAAGGCATTTGGCTACTAACCAAAAGGTCAGTGGTTCAAACCCTCCAGCTGCTCCACAGAAGAAAAATGGGTGACGGTCTGCTTCCATAAAGATTTACAGCATTGGAAACTCTGGGGTCGTTATGAGTCAGAATTGACTTGATGGCAAAGAAAAAAAAAAAACCAAACTTACTGCCATCAAGTTGGTCCCAACTCATAGCAATCCCTTGTTGAGTTTCTGGGGCAGTATCTCTACAGAAGTAAGTTGCCAGTCTTCCTTTCAAGGAATGGGAATGGCTGGTGGGTTTGAACCACCAGGCTTCTGGTTAGCAGTCAAATGCCTTAGGCACTATTCTACCAGAGCTTACATATGTATATATATATATATAGTTATATAATTTGGCTCAGTAAAGAATCTGAAAATTTTTTAAACTGTGCCTGGCATATAGTAGGGAGCTCTGGTGGTGTAGTGCCTAAGGCATCTGACTGCTAACTAGAAGTCTGGTGGTTCAAACCCACCAGCCACTCCTGGGAAGGAAGATTGGGCAATCTACTTCCGTAGAGATATCACCTCGGCTCAAAAACCCAAGGAGGGGTCGCTATGAATCAGGATCGACTAGATGGCAGTGAGGTTTTTTGTTTTTTTGTTCTGGCATATAGTAAGTGCTATAAAAGTTTAGCTATTATAGAAAATTCTAGTTGGAAATTATTAAATTTTTTGGTATTGCTATTGACAAGTCCAGAGCTATTCTTTTCTTTGTGTTATTGATTCTTTATATGGAATCTCTTTGCTACTTTGGAAGCTGAAGGATTTTCTCTTTGTCCCCAGGGTTCTGACATTTCGTGATAATAGCCTTGATGTGAGTTTACTTTCATCCATTGCACTGAGCACTTGGAATACCTTTCAATATAGAAACATATATCCTTTGGTTCTGGGGACTTTTCTTAAATTTTTAATTGATGATTTTTCTCATCCGCTTTCTATGTTTTCTCTTTAATTACTATCATTCAGATGTTAGATCATCTGGACCAGTCCCCTAATTTTCTCCTCCCTTATATTTTCCTTTGTTTGCTCTACTTTCTGGAAGATCTCCTCATATTTATCTTCCAATTCTTTGATTGAATTTTTAACTCCCAAGGACTTTGTTGTCGTTGTTCTTGATAACATCCTGTTCTTATTTCATAGATGCGTATCTTCTCTTACCTTTCTGAGGATAGTAGATCTTTCCTCCGGGTCAAATTTCCTCAGAAAAAAAACTTTTCTCAATCATCTGTCTAGAGACCAAAGCCTTGGCTGCTAGCTCCGTGGAAACCAAGTTCAGAAGCAAGGTTGGGGTGGGGGTCTCACCATTTACAATGCATATGCTCACTTAATCACCTGATTTGGGGACAATATTTCTGCCCTCAACTGTGCTTCCTCTGTCCCATCCGGAAAATAAAGCTCCAGTCTTCTGCTGGGATTGGGGAAGATGTGCCAGGGATGTAATGATTCTGATTCTTAAACAGTTCCCAACATCTTATTTTATACTCCTTCATCCCCATTTAAAGAGATACCTGAGCTTTTGGGAAGTCTGTGATCTAAATTAGGTTGGTCCTCCTCTTTGTCTGCATCCGGTTTAGGAAGCAGCCTTCTTGGGTTTGCTGTGTAGTTAGCACCCGACCATCTGTTTCCTAGCTTCCAAAAGCTGCGCTATTGTCTCATTCATTCTCCTCATCTTAGTGGGTTTATGCTAGAAACAAAAACTCTTTACTGTAGTTTTAGTGGAATTTTAGGAGGGAGTTAAATTAGATGTGTATGTTCAATCTGCTGTAATTTTCAGGGCCTACATTCTTACCTAAATCAGGAAGCAGATTAATAATTATAGACTGTGTAAGAGCTAAAAAGGAAACAAACATGGGGCCAAGACAAGAGCAACAGGCATGACAACTCAGACATACAAAATACAAATTTGTGTCTTTAAAAGATACATCTTGCTGCTGCATACAGATTGAACAGGAGGAAGTGTGGAGTCTGGGAAACAGGAGGTCACTGTGGGGACCAGGGGGAATTACGGGTGGCTTGGAACAGGTCATGGCCATATAGTCATTCAAGGTGTAGACAGTTTGTGATTCCAAGAGGGCAGGCACCAGGTCCATTTTGTTCCCTGATGTGTGTATGTTGTCAGCTGCTGCTGAGTCAGCCCCCAACTCAAGGTGACTCCATGAACAACGGGCTAGGGCCGTTGTGATCCAGAGGGCTTTCATTGTCAGCTTTTCTGAAGTAGATCACCAGGCCTTTCTTCCTAGTCTAGAAGCTTTGCTGAAACCTGCTCAGTATCATAGTGACATGCAAGCCTCCATTGAAACATGAATACTGGCTGTGCTTGAGGTGCATTGGTTGGGAATTGAACCCAGGTCTCTGCGTGGGAGGCAAGAATTCTACCACTGAACCATAACCGCCCTTGCAGGTTAACATGGTCCCCAACCACCAAAGATGCTTTCTAAATGTTTGTTGAATGGACATGGGTGGGGACAGGGAGGCTGATGAAGAGGGAGGTGTCCGGATGACCTCCAGGTTGCTGCTTCTCCTGGTGTAGTCCTTGAAGGCCAACTACAGGCTGTGGAATGTGCAGCCAAAAGGAGCCATGGGCAATGTGGAAGTAAAATGACCAAATGAGAGTGGGTCCTTACCTGCATACAGGGGCTGCATCACCAGGCCTCTCCACTCCCTGGTGTTACCTTCCACTGCACTCTCCATTCAGTCCTTTCGGCCCTGTTCGCCCATACAGTTCCCACTGCTGCAGTGCTTTCTCACCAGCCTTACGCCTTTCCCTTGGCCTTGCCACAGCTCCATCCTGGCCTCAGGAGGCAAAGTCTGAGTCTTACACTGTTACTGTTTTTTTTTAAAACAGAGCTCTTACGTAGGTTTTTGGTTGTGCAGCAGTTAGTGGAATTCTGTGTTTAATGTCAGCTCCTCTATGGAGTGTAAACTTCATGACGGAGGGAAGCTGTTTCTTTTGTTTCCCATTGTATCCCTAGTAGAACTGCCCCATAGGGTTCCCTAGGCTGTAATTTTTATGGAAGCAATACCAGGCCCTACATGACCTAGAATGGAAGTTCCATAAGGGCAGGGATTTTGATTTCTTTTTGTTGTTGTTAGGTGCCGTCAAGTTGTTTCCGACCCATAGCAACCCCATGCACGAAACACTGCCCAATCCCATGCCAGCTCCACAATTCCTGCTGTACTTGAGCCCATCATCGCAGCCACCATGTCAATCCATCTCGATGAAGGCCTCTGCCTCTTTCATCAACTCTCCACCCTACCAAGTATGACAACCTTCTTTAAGGAATGGTCCCTTCTGACAACATGACCAAAATAGGTGAGACAATGTCTGGCCATTCTCACTTCCAAGGAGCATTTCGGGTGTACTTCCTCCAGGAGAGATGTTAGTTTTTTTAGCAGTCCATGGTACTTTCAGCACGACAACTCAAAAGCATCAACTCTTCTTCGGTCTTCCTTATTCATTGTCCACCTCTCACATGCATACGAGGTGATTGGAAATATCATGGCTTGTGTCAGGTGCACCTTAGTCCTCAAGGAGACATCCTTGCTCCTCAGCATTTGAAACAGTTCCTTCGCAGT
>NW_006921618.1:13682014-13687553 GCF_000298275.1 Orycteropus afer afer | reverse complement strand
TTGAAACACCAGTGGCTCAGCCTCAAAACTCACATCAACATGTCACCACGGTAGGACAAACCAACAGACAAGTTTGTCTCCCTGTTGGAAACCTCTCCTACCACCCTTACCTGGGTCTCTGCGGCTGACTCCTCCTCTGTTCAGATTCCCAGGCCTTTTAGTCCCCCTTCTCCCACTCTCCCGCCCTGCTGCTCTGGGCGTGCCTTAGTTCCTCTTCTCACCTGGATCGTTGCAGCTGATTTCTTTTATTCACCGCTATATCCCTAGTGGCTAGTACAGTGTCTAGCACATATAAGCTATTCAATACTTACTGAATGAATTTGCAGAATAATGAGATAATGCATATAAAGCAGAGCTGTCCAATAGACATTTAATACAAACCACATATGTAAAATTTCTAATAGTCATGTTTTAAAAAATAAACAGGTAAACTTAATTTTAATTCTACATATTTAAACATATAATGTTGTTGTTATGTGTCGTCGAGTTGAACTCGACTCATAGTGACCCCTCCTTGGGTCCGAGGCAGTATCACTACAGAAGTAGATTGCCCCATCTTCCTGCCGAAGAGTGGCTGGTGGGTTTGAACCACCAGCCTTCTGGTTAGCAGTCAAGTGCCTTAGGCACTATGCTACCAGAGCTCCCAAACATATAATAACATATCCAAAATATTACATCATTGCAACAGATAACTAATATAAAAATTAATGATATATTTTTTCATTCTTTTGCTCCTACTAAAGTCTTTGGAATCCAGTGTGTATTTTATACATATAGCACATCTCAATTTGCTACACAGCTGTACAACAATATTTTACACAATATAAATCGTTAAACATAATCCTACTGAAAAATAAAGTTGTATGTTTTAGTAACCTAGTGCCACTCTAACAGAAAATACCACAAATCAGATGGCTTGAACAAACAGGACTTTATTCTCTTACAACTGTGGAGGCTTTAAGTCTGAGTTCAAAGTGTCAGGCTCTAGAGACTGCGTGAAAATCCTTCAGCCTTGGACTTCAGCTCTGCCTCCTGCTCCCTGCCCACTGAAGCTGGAGGCTTTTCTTCACTTAGATAGCTGCTGGCTGCTGAGGCTGACAAGCCCAAGGTTGACAAGTAAAAAGGCACAGTCCTGATGTTACCAAACAACATGGCAGGCCACTAATTCAAGTCTAGAAGAAGTCCCAAGATTGGCAGGGCAACAACTTAGCTACATGCAGGTTTCAAGTGTGCCATAAGCTGGAGACTGTCCTCAAAGTTGCTTCTTACATACTGGAAGCAGACCACATGCCTAAACCTACTCAGCTGCTCCAGTAGATTCCACCATGGAGTTAATTACCAATCTCACCATGGGGAATAACTACATCCAGCTGCCCAGCCACTCAATCAGGCCCAGCCAAGCTGACACACAAACTTAACTACCACATTGTGTTAACAGAAAAAATATTTTACACTGCTTCAGTTTTAAAACTTCAACTAAATTGCACTAGCCATATTTCAAGGGCTTAGTAGCCACATTTGGTTAGTGGACCAAATTAGACATCTATACAGTCCCAAGAAGGAGCCCTTGTGGAGCAATGGTTAAGCACTTAGCTGCTAACTGAAAGAAAGCTCAGTGGTTTGAACCCACCAGCGAATCCAAGAGAGAAGAGATCTGGTGATCTACTTTGGTAAAGATTATAGCCTAGGATACCCTATAGGGCAGTTCTACTCTGTCCTCTAGGGTCACTATGAGTTGGAATTGACTCAATGGCACATGACAACATAAACATAGTCCCAGCAAAAGTGCCTAGCACAAGTAAAGTTCTCAATAAAGTTCAGCTGTTATTACTGGTGACATGGAAAGATGCCTGTGCTTTAGGTTAAGTGGAACAGCAAATTGTGCAAAGGATATTTCATCCCTAAACTATTTATGTATGTTTGAAGCCATCACAGAGATGCCACTTAAGATTCTTTGCTGTTGGGATACAATGTGGACAGGCTAAAGGTACCCCCCAAACCCTCAGTGACTCACCAGTGCCCCTGGTGCTTGAGTGTTAGGGTGGAATTCAGGAAGGGACTGAGTTTCTTATCTGGGTCAGAGAAGATAGACTGCAGAGAAATCTGGGGGTGTTTTTAGACTTCCATAGTACATGGAGAAGAAGGTTTGAGCCAATCTCAGAATCTTAGCTAAATCTCAAGAGGCAAAAGGTATGTCAGGAAGTATCTTGGGCTGCCTCTGTGTTTGTGAATGTACGGAAAAAAGCCTAGATTGGTCCACATCAAAATGGAAATGGCTGCTCTAGAAGAGTGGGTTTGGATAGGTTAAGGAGATTTTCGCTTTGCTCTTTCTATGTTTGTATGATAAATGGAGAAAAGATGGAAGTTGCCAAAGCTTTCATTTTACTTGGATCTACAATCAAAACTCATAGAAGCAGCAGTCAAGAAATCAGACATCATATTGCACTAGGCAAATCTTCCACAAAAGACCTCTTAAGAGTGTTAAAAAGCAAAGATGTCACTTTGAAGAGTAAGGTGAGCCTAACACAAGCCATGGTATTTTCAATTTCCTCATATGCATGTGAAAGCTGGACAATGAATAAGGAAGTCTAAAGAAGAGTTGATGCATTTGAATTGTGGTGTTGGTGAAGAAAGCTAGAAATACTATGGACTACCAGAAGAACGAACAAATGTATCCTGGAAGAAGTGCAGCTGGAATGCTCCTCAGAAGCAAGAATGGCCAAACTTCATCTCATCTACTTTGTCATGTTGTTAGAAGGGAGCAGTCCCTGGAGAAGGATACCGTGTTTAGTAAGTGGAGGGTTGGTGAAAAAAGGGAAGACCCTCAATGAGATGGATTGGCACAGTGGCTGCAATGATAGGCTAAAGCACAGCAAGGATTGTGAGGATGGTGCAGGACAGGGCAGTGTTTCATTCTGTTGTACATAGGGTCTCTGTGAGTTGGAATCAACTTGACAGCACCTATGGTGTGTCAATTTGGCTGGGACTGGTTTTGAGTGGCTGGGCAGCTGGATATAGTTATTCCGCATGATGAGAATGGTAATCAACTCCATGGTAGAATCTACTGTGAGCAGCTGAGTAGCTGCCTTAAGGCTGTGGTCTGCTTCCAGTATGTAAGGAGAAACTTTGAGACTGGTCTTGAGCTTTTCGGCATGCTCAGACCCTGCATGTAGCTGTGTCTTCATTCAGCAGCCTGCTACATTGCCTGCTGATCTTGGGACTGTTTCTAGACTTAAACTAGTGGCCTACTGTGTTACTTGATGACAAGTAAAATGGACTGTGCCATTTTACTTGTTGACCTCGGGTTTGACTTGGCTGCCTGAGTGGAGAGATGCCTCCAGCTCCAGTGGGCCAGGAGCAAGAGGCAGAGCTGAAGCCCAAGGTCAAGGGGCCTTCACCCAACCCCTAGAGCTGGCACTTGAACTTGAACTTGGACTTCTAGCCTCCTAAACTATAAGAGAATAGATCCCTGTTTGTTAAAGGCATTCACTTATGGTATTTCTGTTACAGCAGCACTAGATAACCAAAACAGCACCTAACACATATGTGTCTATATTGTTTGAATTGTTTACAGTAAAAAAAATAGTAACACTTCCATATTTTCAAGGAAAAGAAAACACATCTATTGACCTCTCCTCCATTGCCCAAGAATATATGGCTATTATGGAAAGTTTAGAACATAAGGGCAGGTAAGCAGGAATAAGAAACAAAAATCATTGTTAACTCACAGTCCAGCAGTGACTTCTCTCTCCTCAGTTGCTTCTGAGCCTGCATGGAGAAATGTCTGGTCTCTCCACTGGCCCTCTGCAGCATGGATCTTGATGGGCTGGGTCCCATCATTTTGTCCTGACCCAAATAGCCAAAGGTTAAAGCCTAGCACTTCAGGGATAAGGTCAAGACCTCTCACAACCCCCTAGGTTTCAGGGTCTAGGGGCTGTGAGAGGTCTTGACCCCATCCCTAAAGTGCTCTGATGGAAATTGGGGCCCTTGCTTGGTGTGGGGCATGCTGCAGAAATGTTTGGGTTCAGTTCTAGGGTAGCAATGGGAACAGGGGGGCCCTAGGAAAGCACCAGAGCTGTGTGAATCATAGTGCCCAGGGAATTGAGGCCACTGAATTTCCTACCTTCTTGTAGCATGCTGTTGTTGTCATGTGCAGTTGTAAAAATGGCATGGCAGAGGCACCTGACCTCTAAACTCACAAGGGCAAAGAAGAAACATTATCTGCATCAATAACCCAAGGCTGATTCCTATGAGGCAGTGGTGAGACATACCTCCGCCCAACCTTTTTACCTATTTGGACACCAACTGTCCGTCCCTTGGCACTCTCTACTTCTCTGCTGGGTTTGATAATTTGTTACAGTGACCACACAGAACTCACAGACAATACTCATGATTATGGGGTTTATTTGGGAAGTAACAGGTTAAAATTCAGGACCAGGAATGACTCAGGATGCAGCTCATTGTTCACAACAGCCTCTTCTCAGCTATGCCTGCAGCAGGACTCTCTCTGGTCCTCAGCCCCTTGGGCTTCTTGAGGTGGCCCAGCCTCTGCCCTGCTCTGGCAAGTGTTACAAAGTTGTTTAGCTCTGCTGATAAGTGCCCAGAAGCTCCTCACTCCTCCAATAAGCCTTGGCCTGCAGCACTCCACTTAGCTCTATGGGTTGGCAAACCTACCTCCACCAAGTACCCAAAGACACCCTACTCTGCCAGTAACTCTCTTGCCCAAAGGCACTCAGGTTTCTCACACCATGGATCAGAAAGACCATCTCACCTTCTCCTGCCTGTCTCCTGGTTCTGCTGCCATCATTTATCTGCCATTGCTTCTTGCTGTCTTTGTTTGCCTAAGGCACTTGATTTCCACCAGCCACTCCTCGGAAGGAAGGTTGGGCAATCTACTTCCCTAGTGACACTGCCTTGGAAACCCAAGGAGGGTCGTTATGAGCCAGTCTGACTTGACAGCACATAACAACAACAACAAGGTATTTGACTACTAACCAGGCTGGTGGTTCAAACCCACCAGCTTCTCCTCGGAAGGAAGACTGGGCAATCTACTTCTGTAGAGATATTATGTTGGAAACCCAAGGAGGGGTCGTTATGAGTCAGAACTGACTCAAAGGCAGTGAGTGAGATGCAGTCTGTTGGTGGAAGTTACAAGATCATGGGTAGAAAGGTCACATTAAAGTGATCCATTGCACAATTTTCACCTTATAGCAACCACATGCGAAAGAGTACAACTGCCCCATAGGGTTTCTTGGCTGTAATCTTTACCAAAGTAGATTGCCAAATCTTGCTCCCAGAGAGCCACTGGGTGGGTTCAAACTGCCATCCTTTGAATTAGCAGTTGAGCGCTTAACTGTTTCTACCACCAGGGTTCCTTTTCTTGTGGCATAGAGGTCAGGAGTTTGGTCAAACCTAGGTCAAATTTGATCTTCACTACTTACTAACTGTGTGATCTTGAACAAGTTACTTAACCTTTCTGGACCTCAGGGTTCCTTTCTGTAAAATATAAATATAAATATAAATATATAAATATATATAT
>NW_006921618.1:13671289-13681256 GCF_000298275.1 Orycteropus afer afer | reverse complement strand
GAAGGTTGGGCATTCCTACTTCCGTAGTGATAACTGCCTCGGAAACCCAAGGAGGGGTCGCTATGAGTCAGGGCCGACTTGACGGCAAATAACAACAACAACAACGGCTAATGATTATGAACATTTCTTCATGTGTTTGTTGGTTGTCTGAATATCTTCTTTGGTAAAGTGTCTATTCATGTCTTCTGGCCATTTTTAAAATCAGATTATTTGTCTTTTTGATGTTGAGGTGTTGGAGTTTTCTGTAAATTTTAGAGGTAAGTCCCTCTTCAGATAAGTCATTGCTGAATATTTCTGCCCAATCTGTAGGTTCTCTTTATTATTTTGGGCAAGTCTTTTGATTCACCTAAGAATTTAATATTTAGAAGGCCCCAGTTGTTTACTTTATCTTCTGCTGTTTGTGCATTTTAGATTATGCTTGATAGTCTATTTACGCCATAAATTGCTCTCACTGCTGTCAAGTTGGATCCAACTCACAGCGACCCCTCCTTGGGTTTCTGAGGTGGAATCACTATAGAAGTAGATTGCCCAACCTTCCTTCCAAGGAGTGGCTGCTGGGTTTGAACTGCCAGCCTTCTGGTGAGCAGTCAAATGCCTAAAGCACTATGCTCCTACACCATAAATTAGGACCCCTAAATTTGCCCCTATTTTTTTCTTTGAGAAACTTTATAGTTTTAGGTTTCACATTTAAGTCTTTGATCCATCTGGAGTTAGTTTTTTAGTTTGGTGTGAGATATGGGTCTGGTTTCACCTTTCTGCAAATGGATATCCAGGTTTGTCAGCACCATTTCTTAAAGGATTATCTCTTCCCCATTTGATAGATTTTGGCCCATGGTCAAAGATCATCTGACCATAGGTTGTTGCTGTTTGTTGTTATTTGCCATTGAGTCGGCCCCAACTCATAGCGACCCCTCCTTGGGTTTCCGAGGCAGTATCACTACGGAAGTAGGATTGCCCAACCTTCCTTCCAAGGAGTGACTGGTGGGTTTGAACCACCAGCCTTCTGGTTAGCAGTCACGTGCCTTAGCCACTATGCTACCAGAGCTCCCTGACCATAGGTAGACGGACCTATTTCTGGGTTCTCAATTCTGTTCCACTGGTCTATGTGTCTGCCGTTGTACTGATACCACGCTGTTTTGATTACTGTGTCTGTATGGTAGGTTTTGAGATCCAAGAGTGTGAGACCTCCTACTTTGTTGTCTTCTTCAGTAGTGCTTTGCTTATCTGTGGTCTCTTTCCTTTCCATATAAAATTAGTGATTGGTTTTACCATGTCCTTAAAGATTGTTGATGGAATCTGGATCAGGATTGCACTGAATGTACAGATTGCTTTGGGTATTATTGACATTTTCACAATGTTCAATCTTCCTATCCATGAGGACAGTATGTTCTTCCATTTATGTATATCTCTTATAGTTTCCTGAAGTAGTGTTTTGTAGTTTTCTTTGTATAGGTTTTTTGTGTCCCTGGTAAGATTTATTCCCAAGCATTTTATCTTTTTGGTAGGTATTGCAAATGGAATTGATTTCCTTATTTCCTTTTCAGAGACCTCTTTGCTGGTATAGAGGAATTCAACTGATTTTGGTATGTTGATCTTGTATCTTGCCACTATGCTAAATCATTCAATTAGTTCCAGTAGTTTTCTAGCCGAGTCTCTTAGGTTTTCTATGTATAGGATCATATCATCAGCAAATAGCGATAGTTTTACTTCTTCCTTATCAGTTGGGATGCCTTTCATTTCCTTTTCTTGTCTTATTCCCTGGCTAGGACTTTCCAATACAATGTTGAATAGAAGTGGTGATAGAGGCCATCCTTGTATGGTTCCTGTTTCCAAAGGGAATGGTTTCAGTCTCTCTCCATTGAGAATAATGTTGGCTGTTTGTTTTACATATGTGCCCTTTATTATGTTGAGGAATTTCCCTTCCATTCCTATTTTTCTAAGAGTTTTTATCAGGAATGGGTGTTACATTTTATCAAATGCTTTTTCTGCATCAATTGCTATAATCATGTGGTTCTTTTCCTTTATTTTACTTATGTGATGGATTATGTTGATTGTTTTTCTAATGTTGAACCATCCTTGCATACTTATACGATTCCCACTGTCATGATGTATTATTTTTTTGATATGGTGTTGGAGTCTATTGGCCAAGATTTTGTTGAAGATTTTCATGTCTATATTCATAAGGGATATTGATCTGTAATTTTCTTTTTTAGTGGTGTCTTTGCCTGATTTTTGTACCAGGGTTATACTTGATTCATGAAATTTATTTGGGAGGATTTTATCCTTTTCTATGTTCTGGAATAATCTGAGTAGGATAGGTGTCAGCTCTTCTCTGAATGTTTGGTAGAATTCTCCAGTGAAAGCATCTGGGCCAGGACATTTTTTTGTTGGTAATTTTTTTTATGACTTGTTCAATTTCTTCTTTTGTAATGGGTTTGTTCAAATTTTCAAACTCAGTCTGTGTTAGTTTAGGTAAGTAGTGTGTTTCTAGAAATCTGTCCATTTTGTTTAGGTTTTCAAATTTATTGGAGTGCATTTCTTCAGAGTATCCCATATTTAGGAACTGTGGTGGCATAGTGCCCAAGGCGTCTGACAGCTAACCAGAGGGCTGGCGGTTCAAACCCACCAGCTGCTCCTTGGAAGAAAGATTGGGTGATCTACTTCCGTAGTGACAGCATCTTGGAAACCCAAGGAGGGGTCACTATGAGTCAGATCCGGCTCAACGGCAGTGAGTTTTTTTTTTTGTTGTTGTTGTTGTTTTTGTTTATCCTCATACTATCCTTTTAATTTCAGTCAGTTCTGTTATGATGTCATCCATTTCATTTCTTATTTGCATCTTCTACTTCTTTTCTCTTGTTAAGTTTGCCAGTGGTTTGTCAATTTTATTAATCTTTTCAAAGAACCAACTTCTAGTCTTGTTTATTTTTTCTATTGCCTATTTTCTGTTTTATTTATTTCTGCTTGAATCTTTATTATTTCTTTTTTTCCTGGTGACTGTAGGCTTTTTTTTTTTTTTTTTGGCTGCTGTTTTTCTATTGTTGGAGATATTGGGCTAAGGTGTTTGTTTTATCTCTTTCTCCTTTTTTTGATGTGTACATCTATTGCTATAAATTGCTCTCTGATCACTGCTTTTGTTGTGTCCCAAAGATTTTGGTATCTTATGTTTTCATTCTTGTTTGATTCAAGAAATTTTTTTATTTCTCTGTTACACAGTAGTTCTTAAGGAGGGTGTTATTCAGTTTCCATGTGTTTGCTCTTTTTTGTTGGTTTTCCTCTTGATGAATTTCTAATTTTATAGCATTGTGATCTGAGAAGATGTTTTGCAGTATTTCAATGTTTTTAAACTTTTTGAGGTTTGCTTTGTGGCATAACATATGGTTTATTCTGGACAATGTTCCATGTGCACTGGAAAAGAATGTATTTTGTGCTGTTACTGGGTGATGTGCTCTGTAGATGTCTATAAGGTCAAGTTGGTGGATTGTATTGTTTACTTCTGTGTGTTTGTTGAGTTTCTTTCCAGCTGTTCTTTCATTGAAAGAGGTGTATTAAAGTCTCTTGCTATTATTGTGGAGTCATCTAGTTGTCTTTTCAACATCGTTAAAGTCTGATTTACATATTTTGGGGCTTTTTCATTGGGTATGTTGATATTTATTATGGTTATGTCCTCTTGCTCAATTGATCTTTAGTCATTATATAATGTCCTTCCTTGTCTCCTATGTAGGTTTTTGTCTTAAAGTCTATTTTACCAAAAATTAGTATTTCCACTTCTGCTCTTTTCTTATTGCTATTTGCTTGGTATATCTTTTTCCAACCTTGGGTTTTCAGTCTGTTTTTGTCTTTCTGCCTAACGTGAGTCCCTTGTAGTCAGCACATTCATGGGTCATGTTTTCTTATCCATTCTGCAACTATCCATCTCTTCAGTGGTGTTTAATCCATTTACACTCAGTGTAAGTATTGACAAGTATGAATTTATTACTGTCACTTTGTTATGTGTTTCTTCATGATGTTGCTGATTTCTTTTTTCCATATAATTTTCTGTGCTAAGCTCATTTTGCTTATGAATTTTGTTATCATTTCCTTTGGTGCTGTTGTTTTAGTATTTGCTAAATATTTGTACCTCTTCTCTTTTTTATTTTGATGTGAAGGTTTATTACTTTTCTTTGAGGCTACCCTGTGATAACATTTTCTTCCCAAGTTTAAAACAGTCTGATCTATGTCACAATGGTCTTAACTTCCCCACTATTTGGAAGTTCTATATGTACACTATTTATTCCCTCTTTTTGGTTTGTAGTTTTCCTTACTTACCAATTGATCTCTCTGGTTCCCTGTTTACAGTATTGTAAGCTTATTTTACTTTGGATACTTCTATAACTGAGTTGGTTTCTGGGTTATGTTGTCATGTGTGTTAATCATCAGTTATGGTCTGCTGTTGTTGGTTCTTTGTCCAAAGGACTCTTTTGTTGTTGTTGTTATGTGCTGTTGAGTCAGACCCAACTCATAGTGACCCCTCCTTGGGTTTCCAAGGCTGTATCACTACAGAAGTAGATTGCCCAACCTTCCTTTCAAGGAATGGCTGGTGGGTTTGAACCACCAGCCTTCTGGTTAGGCGCTATACTACCAGAGCTCCTAAGGACTCCCTTTAGCATCTCTTGAAAGGTTGGTCTGGTTTTTAAAAATTATCTTAACTGCTGTTTATTTGGAAATGTCCTAATTTCATCATCATATGTGAAGGACAGTTTTGCTGGGTATCTAATTCTTGGTTTTTGCTGAGAAATCAGCTTAGTCCTATTGGTTCCCCATTGTACATAACTTTTCATTTTTCTGATGTTGCTTTCAGGATTCTTTGTCTTTTATATTGGTGAGTTTGATTATATGTCTTGGTGATTTTCTTTTGGGGTCTATCCCATTTGGGGTTCATGGAACTTCTTGAATGGATATCTTCTCATCTTTCATCATATCAGGGAAATTCTCTTCCAACAAATCTTTGACAAGTTCCTCTGTGGTTTTGTCTCTTCCTGTGCTGAAATTCTGATTACACATCCTCTTGATGACATCCCACATGAATCTTAGGCTTTCTGAATTTTACTTTGACCTTTTTTCTGATTGATCCCTTAACAAAGTAATTTTAGTGTATTTGTCTTCATTCTCATTAATTCTGTCTTCCCTTGATTTGATTTTACTCCTTTGCTGATTCAATTTCTGAATCAGCTATTTCTGAAATCTTCATATTAATCGTCTGGATTTTTATCTGTTGTTTTTGTATAGTTTCTAATTTTTCATTTGTCAGTTTGTTCTTGTATTGTTTTCCTAAACTGTTCTAGAGTTTTGTCTGTTTTTGCTTGATCTGTCTCTCAATCTATTAAAGGACCTAAATATAATTCTTTTAATTCCTTATCAGGGAGTTCCAATGCTGCTTCTTCCCCAAGGATGTTTTCTGGGTCTATATCCAGGTCCCTTGTTTCTACTACTTTATCTTGCTTCTTTGTGTGGACTGGTATGGTCAGTTATCTCCAACACATTATGATATTGTTGCATTTATATTTAATTGGTGATTGTATGTTGGTGTGATTTGGCCAAGATACTTTTTTTCTTTATTTTGTTCTGATGTATCTGTGTGAGGATGTTACTGTGCTTCTCTGTTCGCTAGTTGGCAGCACTTAGGCAATCACCACCTGTCTCCTGATGGGTGTGATACAGAATGAATGTGTGTGCGCATATCTCTGTTAGCTATTCATGAAGAGCATTTGAGGGTGAGTTGGGCTGGTATTGACCACCATCTATTGTTGGTCAGTTGGTGCAGAAGTAAGTGGTGGCCCTCACTCAGTGGGTGGGGCTGCAGGAGGTGTGGGTATGGTTGGGTCATGTGAGAATTGTTGCTGTCTCCCACTCAGACAAATAAAAAAATAATAAAAACACCCAAAAAATAAAAACTAGAGAACAAAAAACAATCCACATGAACAGGAACAACTGCGGGGGGGGGAGTGATAAATGAGAAGAAACATTTTAAAAATTGTGGTAGTTCAGTTGTGTGTCAACTTGGCTAGGCCTGGTTGAGTGGCTGGGCAGCTGGATGTAGTATTCCCCATGATGAGAATCTCCATGGTAATCATCTCCATGGTGGAATCTACTCTGAGCAGCTGAGTAGCTGCCTTAGGGAATGTGAACTGCTTCCAGTATATTTATGGACATCCTGGGAAAAGAGACATTCTTCTGTGGATCAGGATTCTGCTGTGCTGCCTACAACTGTGAGCAGACAATCCATCATTTGGCCTGGAGATCTTGGATTCATCATTCGTTGGAGTCAACAGCCAGTATACTTCCTGCCAACCTTGAGTTCATCAGCCCCTGTAGCTGCGTGAGTCAGGGAAAGGCCTCCAGCTTGACGTTTGATCCAAGAACTTTGGAGTTACCACCTTCTATAAGTGTGTGAGCCATTTCCCTAACATAAATTTCTCTCTCTCTCTCTATATATATATATATAAGCTTTACTGGTTTTGCTTCTCTAGAGAACCCAGTCTAACAAATTTGGTACCGAGAGAGTGGGGTGCTGCTCTGACAGATACCTCAAATGTAGAAACAGGAGTAGAGTGCATCCTTGACCCAAGATCCTGGCAGAGAGACCCCAGCATATTGCATGAGAGACAGCAGGAACAGAACCAAGAAACCAGCATGAGAGATGGCAGGAGTAGAGCCCAGAAACCAGCATTAAACAGCAACAGGCTTATCAGCCCACGGAGGAAAAAGCCAGGTGCCATTGGGTAGGCGGTTTCCTGGCAGAGTGGGTTGCCTTCAGGCATTAACTGGTAAAAGAGACTGGCATGAGATAGAGTAACAAGTTGGCCAGCCCACGGACCAAGAAAACCAAGTGCTATTCGGGCAGGAAGTTTTCCAGCAGAGTGGGTTGCCTTTGGCATTAATTGGCAGAAGCAGAGAGACCAAGGAAACGAAAGCCTCAACCTCAGGGAGTAGGACCATGGCCTTCAGAGGTAGAACCACCACAGCCCCTTTGGATTCAAAGAGCCAGGCCTTCACCAACTTGGTTCTGGAGTGTGGGGCTGCTCGTTCATGTGAGCCAGTGAGATGGAGCCACAGGCACTGCCCAAGAGTGATGGGGCAGGGCTGCCATGCCCAAGAGGGAAAGGAATAGGGCCCACCAGGCCAAGGGGGTGAGGTGGCCACTTAAGAGGAGCTAGGGGACTGGAGCCACCCAGTGAGAGAGATATGTACAGATGCCAAGTTGACAAGGGGTGGAACTGTGGTAGTTCAGTTTGTGTGTCAACTTGGCTGGGCCTGGTTGAGTGGCTGGGTAGCTGGATATAGTATTCCCCATGATGAGACTGGTAATCAACTCCATGGTGGAATCTACTGTGAGCAGCTGTGTAGCTGCCTTCGGGAATGTGGTCTGCTTCCTGTACATAAGCAGAAACCTTGGGGAATGGTCTCTAGCTTATGGCATGTTTGGACCCTGCATGCAGTAGCCACGTCATTGTTCAGCAGCTTGCCATGATCTGCTGACCTTGGGACTTATTACTGTAGACTTGAATTAATGGCCTGCCATATGATTTGGTAACATTGGGACTGTGCCATTTTATTTGTCGACCTTGGGCTTGTTAGCCTTAGCAGCCAGTAGCTGCTTGAGCTCAAGATGCCCAAGGGCCAGGAGCAAGAGGCAGAGCTGAAGCCCAAGGTCGAGGGGCCTTGACACAGCCCCTAGAGCCTGGCACTTGTAACTCAGACTTCTAGCCTCCTGAACTGTAAGAGAAGAAACCCCTGTTTGTTTAGCCATCTTATTTGTGGTATATTCTTGTCAGAGTGGCACTAGGTAACCAGAACAAAAATACATACTAAAAAAAGACGAAAGAAAGAAAAAGGGGAAAAAGAGAAAAAATTTAAAAATAAATCCACACCATCTGGGGCTGGAGGGAATGAGAGAAAAAAGAGTAAAAGAATAGTAAACAAAAAAATGAGAAAAACAACAACAACAACAAGAGAACAGAAGAACCAAAAGAAAAAAGAAGGGAACTGGGAAAAGAGAAGAGAGAAAAGAAAGAAAGAAAAATAATTTTTCCGGGAAAGGAAAGAGAAAAATAATTTAAAAACAAACAAAAACTAAACTGGGGGTGTAGAGCAGGACACTCAGGCTCTATAAGAGAACACAGACTGGGATAGAATTCCTGCCAGTCCAGAAAGTGGGTGGAGGCAGGGGATGGCCACACCTCCATTCACCAAGAAGGTGTGGTGTATAAGAGGAACAAGGGGAATATCACACCTTTCTAGTTGTCAGCCTCCAGTGCAGTTGCCCATACTGTCCTTGGCAAATGGAGACTATTCTTATGTTGCTGCCTAGATCAGAATGCCACTTGCATATATTCAAAATGGCTGTGCCCTCAGGACAGACAGCAGTCCACAGCTGTTTGTCTCCTTCACTGTTTTCCTTTTAGTTGTCAGCCACCTTTGCAGTTGCCCATGCAGTCCTTGGCAAGCAGAGCTGATTCTTAAGCTGTTGTCTGGATCAGAAAGCCGCTTGTAGATATTCCTATTGACAGTGCTGTCAGTACAACCAACAATCTACAGCTTCTGTTTGTCTCCTTAAGGAGTTCTGGTTGTACAGTGCCTAAGGCATTTGACTGCTAACAGAAGTTTGGCAGTTCAAACCCATCAGCTGCTCCATGGAAGGAAGATTGGGCAATCTACTTCCATAAAGATTTACCGTTTCAGAAACCTGATGGGGGGTTACTATGAGTTGGAATCAACTTGATGGCATTGGGTTATATATGTATGTAGTGAATACTTGGAATACTTACAACTAAAATGTAAAATAACATGACAGAATCAAGGCCAAACATATCCATCCTCTTATGCTGCTGTAAAAAAGAATGAGGAAGATTGAATACTAACATGACATGAAGTAACCTCCAGAATATACTGTTAAGTGAAAAAGCAAAGTGGAGAAATGTATAGTATACTTCCTTTACATAAGAAAGAAATATAACATATATAGTTGTATGCTTATACAAGCAATACTTGGATTACGAATGAGTTCTGTTCCTAAGTCTGTCTTTAAGTCACATTTGTATGTAAGTTGGAAGAGTTAGGTATGGTTCATATTTAGTATCAGTTAGTCAAATGTCTGTGTTATTATATGCCATACAGTATATCTTTCTATGCATAAAAAATATTCAAGAGACATTTCCAGATACACTAAAACATCTTTAAAATAATAATACAGTAATAATAATGTTTTGATATACATTGCAAAGTAGCACCTGTTTGCTATTACAAACCATTGTATGTACCTCAAATCTTTAATATAATAGGCTTCACAGGGGTGACCTATTATATTAGTTCATAACTACAGGTTGTATGTTAAGTCAGATAGATATTCATAACCTGGGACTGTATGTATTTAAAAAACTACAGTAGGATTATCATAAAGTAAAAATGGCTACTAACTAGGAAGGCAGGGAGGAAGGTAGAGGACATATAAACAGAAGCTACACTGCTTTGTATACATCTTCTTTTGTATATTATACTTGGAACTATATTTTACATAATTAAACAGTAAATTTTAAAAAAAATCCTTAAAAATTGAAAATTAAATTAAACACATTTAGCTACATGTCTATCTAGTCTTCAGCAGAGACACACAGAGAGGAGCTATTCTAAGTGACCTTAAGACACAATATATTAATTGTACATGTCTAGTAGGAAATACCCAAGAACAAGAAGTACCAAAAAAAAAAAAACCACTCAAATTGTTTTTGCAATAATATTTTTGGTAGTAGAGTTGATAGTGAAATTATATATATATACAGGAGCTCTGGTAGCATAGTGGCTAAAGCACTTGACTGCTAACCAGAAGGCTGGCGGTTCAAACCCACCAGCTACTCCTCAGAAGGAAGGTTGGGCAATCCTACTTCCGGAGTGAATACTGCCTCGGAAACCCAAGGAGGGGTCGCTATGAGTC
>NW_006921618.1:13663341-13670659 GCF_000298275.1 Orycteropus afer afer | reverse complement strand
CTTCCGAGGAGTGGCTGGTGGGTTTGAACCGCCAGCCGTCTGGTTAGCAGGCAAGTGTCTTAGCCACTATGCTACCAGAGCTCCCGAAGAAGCTCCTACTGGCCAAAATTAGGACAATTTGAGCATCAACAAGTTTAATAACTTAAATGAACTGTAACACATCAAGTATGTTTAATTCAATGATCATAATGACACTAAAAACACTAAAAAAAAACCTTACTGGTCACTGTGGTAGTTAAGGCTGTGCACCAGCTTGGCTGGGCTATGGTTTTGAGTGGCCTGGCAGCCATTCCCCCTGATGAGGTTGTTATCACCTCCATGGTAGAATCTACTGTGAGATATGAATCAGTAGAAGGGGAGTTGCCTTCCAGGTGTGGCCTGCTTCCAGTAGATATAGAGAAGCTTTGAGAAGGATCTCTAACTTTTGCACATTTTGGATCCTGCTTTTGGCCAAGTCTTCATCTCCAGATCCTAGACTTAGTAGCCTGCTGTGTTGCCTGCCAATCTTAGGATTGTGCCATTTTACCTGTTGATCTTGGGTTCATCAGCCTCAGCAGCTATCAGCTGTGTGAATTAGAAGAAGCCACCAGCTCCAGTAGGCCTGGAAAAAAAAGGCAGAGCTGAAGCCTAAGGTTCAAGGGCCTGCACTCAGCCCCTAGAGCCAGCATTCTGAAATCAGACTTCTAGCCTCTTAAACTGTAAGAGAATAAATTACTGTTTGTTAAAGTCATCTACTTGTGCTATTTCTGTCACAGCAGCACTAGAGGACTAAGACAGTCACATCTGGGGAATGCTAGTAAACCAATTCATTATTTTGAAAATTGGCAAATAAAGGTTTGGGCATCTATGCTCTTTCCAATATGAAGTGTAACTCTGGTAACCATGTATAGAGTTTCTCTTTATAGAAGTATTTCAAGCATTATATGAAGAAGGAATGGTAGAATTAGAACGTCAGCATTTTACAAACCTTGGTGAATGGATCCATCGAGTTTCAAAGGCTGCAACATCATAAAAAGGAAGACAACTAGATGTGATGTGTTTCCTGTTGAAAGCACAATCTATGAGGTTTTCTTGCCACAAATCTGAATCTAGTCACACCTCTAGATCCATTCACTAATGAACCTCAAAACCCAAACCAAACCAATTGCCATCAAGTTGATTTCAACTCATGGTGACCTCAATATGGTTTCCAAGGCTGTAAATCTTTACAGAAGCACACTGCCTCATCTTTCTCCCATGGAGCAGCTGGGGGGTTCAAACCACCAACCTTTTGGTTAGTAGCCCAATGCCTTAACTACAGTGCTACCATAGCTTCTTTACTAATTAACAGGAGATACGAATAGAGAAAGGTCTTAAATAACACCATAGGGATGCAATCAGCAAGACTGTGGGAAAGAGACAAAGAATAGGGAACCCATAGGCTCAAAGAAATTGACAGACATGGCAACCAACTACAACTCATAGACTTTGTTTGGATTCGGATTCAAACAAATTATTTTTGAAAAAGAGACACATATAAGACAGACAGAAATTTGAAAACTAACTTAGGTATTTCTTTTTTTTAATGCATTTTATTGAAATATAATTTATGTACAGTGAAATACACAAAACTACAGTGGCATGGGTCAATGCATTTTTTTGTGTGTATGGTGTTTCCTTCCCTTCCCTCCCACCCCTGGCAACCAACAAAGAGAGCTTCCCTCCATATATAAACCTTTCCTTGACCCTCCACAACAATGAACTAATACTATATTTGTTCTTCTGTAATTGACTTATTTCACTCAGCATAATGTCCTCCAAGTTCATCCATATTATGCGGTGTTTTGCAGACTCTACACTATCTTTAGTACTGCATAGCATTCCATTCCATGTATGTACCACTGTTTGGTCATCCACTCTTCTGCTATAAATCTTAGAGATAAGTCCTTTGCCAGCTATGTAATTATAGGCAAATATGAATTTGTTGCTGTCATTTTTGTTATGTGCTTTTTCGTGGTGTTGATTTCTTTGTTCCATATAATTTTCTATGCTGAGCTTGTTTTGTTTATGAATTGTGTTATCACTTCCTTCATTGCTATTGTTTTAGTATTTGCTGAATATTTATGCTGGTCCTCCTTTTTGATGTGAAGGTTTATCATTTTTCTTTGAGGTTCCCCTGTGATGTATAGCTTTCTTCCCAAGTTTATAACAGTCAATTCTATCTTGTAGTTGTCTTGACTTCCCTACCATCTAGAAGTTCTGTAATGACACATTTTTTTCTCTCTTTGTGGTTTGTAGTTGTCCTCATTTGTCAATTGATGTCTCTGGTTCCCTGTTTACAATCTTGTAGATTTATTTACTTTGGATACTTCCATAACTGAGTTGGTTTCTGGGCTATATCATCATGTGTGTGAATGGTCAGTTGTTGTTGGCTGTTGTTGCTTCTCTGTCCAAAGGACTCCCTTTAGCATCTCTTGTAAGGTTGGTCTGGTTTCAACAAATTCCCTTAATTTCTGCTTATCTGGAAATCTCCTAATTTCATCATCATTTTTGAGGGACAGTTTTGCTGGGTACGTAATTCTTGGTTGGAAATTTTTGTTTTTCAGTGTTTTATATATACTATCCCATTGTCTTCTTGCCTGAATGGTTTCTCTTGAGAAATCCAAGCTTAGTCTTATTGGTTGCCCCTTGTAGGTAACTTTATGTTTTTCCTGTGCTTCTCATAATTGTCTTTGGTTTTGGTGAGTTTGATGATATGTTGGGGTGATTTTCTTTTGGGGTCTGTCCTGTTTGAGGTTCATTGGACTTCCTGAATGGAAACATTCTCATCTTTCATCATATCAGGAAAATTATCTTCAAACAAATCTTTGACAATTTTCTCTGTGGTTTTATTTGTGTCTTCCTGTTCCAGAATTCCGATTACACATAGGTTATTCCTTTTGGTGGTATCCCACATGGAACTTAGGCTTTCTTCATTTTGTTTTGCTCTTTTTTCTGACTGATCCCTTTCCAAAGAAGTGTTCAGGTTATTTGCCTTCAATCTCCCTAATTCTGTCTTCATTGATTCAGTTCTGCTCCTTTGCCCATTCAATATCTTATCTATTTCTGAAAATTTAATATTAATCTTCTGGATTTGTGTGTGTAGATTCTGTACCATTTCTAATTTTTTATTTATTTTGGCATTTTGTTCTTGTAGTCTTTCTAAATTATTCTAGGGTTTTCTCTGGGTTTTCCTTAATCTGTCTGTCAATTTACTGAAGATACCTAAATATAATTCTTTTGAATTCCTTATCAGGAAGTTCCAGTGCTGCATCTTCCTCAGGGAAGTGTTTTGGGTCTGTATCCTGGTCCCTTGTTTATCCTGCTTTATCTTGCTTCTTTGTGTGGACTGTGATGCTCTATTGTCTGAGGCACTGTTAACATTTTTGTGTTTATATTTAATTGGTGATTGTATGTTGGAGTGACTTGCCCACGATTTTCATTTTCTTTGTTTTATATGTTATCTACACAATCAGGGTACTGTGCTGTGCTCCTCTATTTGCTAGTGGACAGCACTTATACACTTACCACCTGTCTTCTTTCCTTTTGCCAGCCTCTCATATGTCCCTGCCGATCTTGGCAAACAGAGCCTATTCTTAGGTCCCTGGAATCCGAATGAGGATGCTATCACTTTAAAATCCAAAATGGTTGCCACTTATAAAGATTCAAAATGGCTGGGCCCTTAGTCACTTTAAATATCCAAAATGGCCCCTGCTTGTAATGGCTATGCCCTTGGTCACTTTAAATATCCAAAATGGCTGCTGCATGTAAACAATCAAAATGGCTGTGCTCTCCGGAGAGCAGAAAGTCAACAGCTCAGGTTATCTCCCACCTCATTGTTTCCCTTCCTAGTCATAGGCCACCAGTGTAGTCATTCCTATAGCCCTTGATGACCAGGGCTGATCTTTTTCAGGTCAATTCTCAGGTCTCAACACCACTTGGAACTATTCAGGCTGTCAGTCCCACTGGAGTAGCTGATAGTCCACAGCTCTGACTGCATCTGTACTCATTGTTTTTGTTCAGGTTTTTCCACTAGTTGGTGCCTGCTCTACTTCCGTATAGTTCCTTTAAAAGCTCAGGGCTCCAGGATTATCTTCTGTATCTCTGTCAATTGGTTTTTCTTTTATTTGTTGAAGAGGGTCTGTATCACTAGTCTCTATCTTACCGGAAGTCCAAAAACTAACTTAGGTATTTCTTAGTATTAAGGAATGTTAACTGTCCAATTAAACAGTGTGATGGGTGCACAATTCATTGTATTATTCTACTTTTGTCCATATTTGAAATTTTTCAAGATAAAAAATGTAAACACACTTTTTTTAAAGTAAAGTCATTGTGAATTAGGTACCCACTGGATGTATCCAATGGTAGGGAGAGAGGGAGGAATCTGGTGTTGTTTTTAGGTTTCTTGCTTGAGGGATAGAATATGTAGAGTGGATTTACTAGATGTAGGGGAAGCAGGGAGAGGTGTGAAGAGCAAGATGAGTTCCATTTTGGTCAAGCTGAATTTGTGGTACATCTGGGTGGGATTGTCCAAAAGGTTAGTAGAAACACTGACCTCTGTGAAAGATGTGGGCAGGAGATGAAGATAGGGGAGTCACTAGATATGGACAGTACTGGATGAAACATCATAGCAAGAAACTGTGGAGAAGAGGATCCCAAAAGGATTTGAGGAGTGGTCACAGAGTGAAGAATTAGATGAATACTGTCTTGGAATCTGGAAGACCTGAGAAGAAGTCCATAGCAGTTTTAAAAATGAAACAGTGCCCCCAACAACAAGAAGAAAGTCCTGGCTCAGATGACTTCACTGGAAAATTCTACTAAACAGAGAAAAGTTGACACCAGTTCTACTGAAACTATTCCAGAACATAGAAAAGGATGGAATACACCCAAACTCATTCTATGAAGCAAGCATAACCCTAATATGAAAACCAAGCAAAGATACCACTAAAGAAAAATTTTACACCAATACACCAATATTCATCATGAATACAGATGCAGAAATTCTTAACAAAATCCTAACCAACAGAATCTGATGTCAAAACATACATCATGACCAAGTGGAATTTACTTTAGGTATGCAAGAATGATTCACCATTAGAAGAAAAATAAATATACCATAAAAATAAAAGAGAGGCTGTCAACCACTCAGAGGGGGATCTATGTAGGAGGTCCTGGATAGAGAGGGAGAACAATGTGGAACAAAACTCAAAATCATTGGCGGGGGGTGGGGGGAAGAGACTAGGTTTGCTGGTCTGATAGAGCCTGGTGGAACCACTGAGACTATGACCCCTAGTTGCCCTTCACATTTGGAATTGAACCCACACCTGTGGCTTCCAGCCAAACAAAAGACAGGCATATGAGTTGAACATTTACCTGAGGAAGATACACTCCTCAGAGAGAACAATCATGGGAGAAAGAAGGGCAGAAGGGCTGTTTATGCACAGGGAGGCAGCTCAGGGGGCAGGAGTGCATGGAGGGATGGACACAGGGAAGAGGTACCTGTCGGGAGGAAGTGGGAAGGGAGCTGTTGCATTGTGGTAAATTGTAGTCAATGTCATGAGACAAAGTGTATGTGAACTGCTGTATGGAAAGTGAATTTGCTCTGTAAACTTTCACCCAAATCACAATTTAAAAGAAAGAAGGGCCTGAGAAAGACTTGTCCTCAGATGTCAAAAAATGGCTTTCGGTGGCTTCCAGCCAAACAATAGTCAGGTATATAGGGTGAACATTTACACCAGGTAAATACACTCCTTAGAACAATCAATCACAGGAGAACAGAAGGGCAGTATTTGCACAGGAAAACAGCTCATGGGGCAGAAATGCATAGGAAAGAAGGACACAGGGAAAAGGTAACTATAAGGAAGAAGTAGGAAGAGAGCTGTTACATTGTGGGGATTGTAGTCAATGTCATGAAACAAAATGTGTATTACCTGCTGTATGGGAAATGATTTTGCTCTGCAAACTTTCACCTAAATCACAATAAAAATGAAAACAATAATAAAAAAGGAAAAAAAAATACAGTCATATCAATTGAAGCAGAAAAGGCATTTGAGAAAATCCAACACCCATTCTTAATAAAAACACTCAGCAAAATAGGGATGGAAGGGAAATTCTTCAACATACTTAAGTGCATATGCACAAAACTAACGGCCAACATTAGTCTCAACAGAGAGAGACTGAAAACATTCCTTCTGCAAACAGGTACCAGACAAGTATGCCCTTTATCCCCACTCTTGCTCAATATTGTGTTAGAAGTCCTAACCAGAGGGATGTGGCAAGAAAGGGAAATAAAAGGCATCAAAATTGGCAAATAAGTAGTAAAACCATGTTTATTTGCAGATGATATATCCTATACATAGAAAAATCCAAGACTCGACAAGAAAACTATGGGAACTAAATAAAGAATTTAACAAAATGGCAGGGTACAAGATCGACATACAAAAATCAGTTAAGTTCTTCTACACTAACACTGAAAAGGAAATTAGGAAAACGAAACCATTTACAATAGCCAACCAATAGATGATGTATTTAGAAATGAATCTATAACCATACATACAAAAGACCTATACAGAATAGGCACACAAACTACCCAGAACCTCTACAACAAAGAAATGAGAAACCAATTGAAATAGATACAGAGGATGAACATGGAAGCCTGAGCATAAATGCTGACTAGTAGAAGAAACTGAACAAACATGCAGGCAAGATGTATTGATAATTACTGGTGAGTGGAATGCAAAAGCAGGAAACAAGAATCATCAGTAGTTGGAAAATATGACCTTGGTGATAGAATGATGCCAGAGATCGCATGATAGCATTTTATAAGACCAATGACTTATTCCTTGCAAAAATCTTTTTTCAACAACATAAATTGTGGCTATATATATAGATCTGACCTGATGGAATACACAGGAATCAGATAGACTACATCTGTCGAAAGAGGAGATGGAAAAGCTCAGTATCTTCAGCAAAAACAAGCCCAGGAGCTGACTGTGGAACAAACCATCAACTGCTCATGTGCAAGTTCAAGTTGAAGCTGAAGACAATGAAAAGAAGTTCACAGGAGCCAAAATATGACCTTGATTATATCCCACCTAGATTCAGTGACCATCTGAAGAACAGATTTGATGCACTGAATACTAATGACCAAAAACCAGATAAACTATGGGATGACATCATGAACATCATCCGTGAAGAAAGCAAAACGTCATTAAAAAGACAGGAAAGGAAGAAAAGACCAAAATGGATGTCAGAAGAGACTCTGAAAGTTGCTCTTGAATGGAGAGTAGCTAAAGCAAAT
>NW_006921618.1:13651257-13661541 GCF_000298275.1 Orycteropus afer afer | reverse complement strand
AGGGATTGTGGGGCTGGCGCGGGATCGGGCAGTGTTTCGTTCTGCTGTGCATGGGGTCGCTATGAGTCGGAAACGACTCAACGGCACTTGACAACAACAACATCAGACACAAGTAAAATCTGAGGATAATTAAAAAACGGTTGCAGCAGTATACTGACAGAGAACTTCCAGAAATGCAAGCTGGATTCAGGAGAGAATGTGGAATGAGGGATATCATTGCTGATGTCAGATGGATCTTGGTTGAAAGCAAAGAATACCAGAAAGATGTCTGTGTTTTATTGACTATGCAAAAGCATTTGATTATGTGTATAACAAATTATGGATAACATTGAGAAGAATGGGAATTCCAGAACACTTAATTGTACTTAAGAGAAACGTGTCCATAGACCAAGAGCCTGTCATTCAAACAGAACAAGGGGATAATGCATGGTTTAAAATCAGGAAAAGTGCGCATCGGGGTTGTATCCTTTCACCATATTTATTCAATCTGTTTGCTGAGCAATAATCCAAGAAGCTGGACTATAGGAAGAACCACAAGGCATCAGGATTAAAGGAAGACTCGTTAACAACTTGCAACATGCAGATGATACAACCTTGCTTGCGAAAGTGAAGATGATTTGAAGAATTTACTGATAAAGATTAAGACTACAGTCTGAAAGATGGATTACACCTCAACATAAAGAAAATACAAATCCTCACAACTGGACCAATAAGCAGCATCACAATAAATGGAGAAAAGATTGAAATTGTCAAAGATTTCATATTACTTGGATCCACAATCAACAATCATGGAAGCAGCAGTCAAGAAATCAGAGGTTGTATTGCACTTGGTAAATCTGCTGCAAAAGACCTCCTTAAAGTGTTGAAAAGCAAAGATGTCACTTTGAAGGCTAAGGTACACCTAACCCAAGCCACTGTTTTTCAGTTGCCTCATATGCATATGAAAACTGGACAAAGAATAAGGAAGACTGAAGAAGAGTTGATGCTTTTGAATTGTGGTGTTGGTGAAGGATACTGAAAATACCATGGACTGCCAAAAGAGTGAACAAATCTGTCCTGGAAGAAGTGCAGCCAGAATGCTCCTTAGAAGTGAAAATGGCCAGACTTCATCTCACCTACTTTGGTCATGTTGTGAAAAGGAACCATTCCCTGGAGAAGGATATCATGTTTGGTAAAGTAGAGGGTCTGAAAAGGGGAAGACCTTCAACAAGATGGATTGACACAGTGGCTCCAGTGGTGGGCTCAAGTATAGCAAGGACTGTGAGGATGGCACAGGACCAGGTAGTGTTTCCATTCTCTTGTACACAGGGTCGTTATGAGTTGGAGCAGACTCGATGGCACCTAACAATAAGAAACTAAATGAAAGCAGTTGATAAGGAGAAAAACGGAGCTGTAGACTGTTGACTAGCCTGACAGCTCAGCCATTTTGAATATTTGCAGGTTGTGTTCCATTCTGGACAGCAACTTGATAGTTGGCTCTGCTTGATGAGGGCTGCATGGGCAACCACACTGGTGGCTAGTGACAAGAAAGATGTGGTATTTCCCTTGTTCCCCATGTACCCCACACCCTTCTGGTGAACAGAGGAGTGGCCACTCCCCACCCCCATCCATCTTCTGGACTATCAGGAACTGGTCCCTAGGCTAGGCACCCTGTTTCCAGCCACTTTTTCGGTCAGTAGGAACTTTTTCTGAGACCAGGCACCCTACATCCAGCTGATGTTTTGGATCGCAGAAACTTTTTCTAGGAATGGGGCCCTGCACACAGTTGCCTCTTGAGACAGCAGGAATTTTGTCTGGGACCAGATACCCTGCCCACAACTCCTTCCTGGGCCAGCTGGGGCTCCCTCTGGAACCAGGTGCCTCACTCCCAGTTGCCTTTTGGAGCAGCAAGAACTTGTCTGCACAATGGGCCTCTCGAAGAGTATGAAGGGATGGACACTGGGAGGAGATAACTATGGGGAGGAAGTGGGAGGGGAGCTGCTGCATTGTAAATTTTGGTCAATGACATGAGACAAAGTATATGTGAACTGCTGTATGAAAAGTGAATTTACTCTGTAAATCTTCACCCAAATCCTAAAAAAAAAAAAAAAAAGAAAAGAACTTGTCTGCAATCAGGAGCCCAGTGCCCACCTGCTGTCTGTATAGACAGGAACTAGTTCTGGGATCAGCCACCCTGTTCACAGCCAGCATTTTGGCTGACATGAACTTTATCTGTAACCAGGCACCTTATACCCAGCTGCCATTTGGGATGGCAGAAACTTTTTCTTGGGAGCAGGGGCCCTGTCCCAAGCTGCTGTTTTGGCTGGCAGGAATTCCCTTCTGGAACCTGTGTTAGGCTGGGTTCTCTAGAGAAGCAAAACCAGTAAAGCTTATATATACATATAGAAAAAGAGAAATTTATCTTAGGGAAATGGCTCACACACTTATAAAAGCTGGCAAAGTCCCAAGTTCTTGGATCAAACATCAAGCTGGAGGCTTTTCCCAACTCACGCAGCTGCAGGGGCTGACGAGCTCAAATTTGGCAGGCTGTATATCAGCTGTTGACTCCAACAAATGACAAATCCAAGATCTCCAGGCCTAATGGTGGACTGTTCACTCAAGGACAGTTGTAGGCAGCACAACAGGATCCTGATCCACAGAAGAGTATCTTTTCCCAGGATGTCCATAAATATATTGAAAGCAGGCCACACCCCTAGGGAAACTCCCTTTCAATAGACTGGCTGCTCAAAACATATACATCTGATCCCACATCATTATGATAACCCACATCATAATTGCTTAAACCACACAGAATTGTGGTCCAGGCAAGTTGACACACAGCTCCCACTACCACAAACCAAGGGCCTTGCTCCCAGTTGCCATTTAGGCCAAGAGGAACTTTTTCAGGTCCAAGCACCATACCCCCAGCCATATTCTGAATCAGCAGTAACTTGCCAAGGTTCACGTACCCAGGCCCCAGCTGCCTGGGTAGGCAGGGACTAGTGCCAGGACCAGGTACCCTCTCCCTGCCACTTGCTTGACCAGCAGGAACACTGCCTGGGTGCACGGCCCCACTAGTTTTCTTTTATTAATTATTTTTTTCCTCCTTTCTCTTTTTTCTTTCCCTTCCCTGGTTCTTTTTCATTTTTTCTTCCCTGATTCCCCTTTTTCTTTTTCTTTTCATTTTCCCCATCCTTGTTTTTCTTTGTACATTTTTCTTATTTTCTTTACTATTCTTTTCCTCTTGCTCTCTTCCCCTTCCCCAGACTTTTTTTCAGCCTTTGTTTTCTCCCTCTTTTTTCCCTTTTCTTTCTTTTTCTTTTATTATTTATTTTCCTGTTGTGGTGGTTGTTATTTATGCTGTTTGTGTTTTCTGTTCTGTTTTTATTTTGTTGGAGACAGCAACCATGCCCAGAGGACCCAATCACATCTGCACCTCCTGTAGCCCCATCCACTGGCAGAGGGCCACCACCTGCTTCTGTACCAACTGACCAATGACAGATGGTGGCCAATACCAGCCCAACTAGCCCTCAGTGCTCTACATGAACAGCTAACAAGATCTGTGCACACATTTTCATCCTCTATCTAACAGACCTGGAGACAGGTGGTGAGTGCCTAAGTGCTGCCAAACTAGTGAACAGAGTAGCACACCAGCCCCATTCACTTGGATATATCAAAACAAAATAAAGAACTTGGTCAAATCACATCAACACACAATCACCAACTGAATATAAATACAACATCACAATGTCTCAGGGACATCTGAGGATCCCAGTTCACACAAAGAAGCAAGATAAAATAGTACAAACAAGGGATCAGAATACAGAGCCAGAATGCCTCTCTAAGGAAGAAATGACATTGGAACTACCTGAGGAGGAATTCAAAAAAATTATTAGGTACGTTCAATGGATTGAGAGACAGATCAAGGAAAACACTGAGAAAATCAAGGAAAATACTACAAAATTTAAGGAAAACACAGTCAAAACTCTCAAAGAATTCATTTAAAAAAATATACAAGAACCATCTGAAAAAATAAATGAAAAACAAGAAACCATACAAAAAGAGCAAACAGAAATCCAGAATATTAATACTGAGATTTCAGAAACAGGTAACACATTGAAAGGGCAAAGGAGTAGAACTCAATCGATGGAAAACAGAAATTAGTGAGATTGAAGACAAATCTCTTACTACTACTCTGTTAAGGGAATAATCAGAAAAAAAGAAAGGAAAAAGAAAGCCACTCCTCAGAAAGAAGATTGGGAAATCTACTTCCATAGTGATACTGCCTTGGAAACCCAAGGGGAGGGTGGCTATGAGTCAGATCTGACTCGACAGCAGTAAGATTTCTAAGGGACACCATTGAGAGGAATAATTTACATGTGATCAGAATTCCAGAACAGAAAGGGACAAAACTACAGAGAAAGTTGTCAAAGATTTGTTGGAAGAGAATTTCCCTACTATGATGAAAAACGAAAATATATCCATGCAAGAAGTTCAATGAACCCAAAACAGGATAGTTCCCGAAAGAAAATCACCAAGACATATCATAATCAAACTTTCTAAAACCAAAGATAAAGAAAGAATCCTGAAAGGAACATGGGAAAAATGAAAAGTTAACCTACAAAGACCAATAAGACTAAGCTCTGATTTCTTAACAGACACCATGTAGGCAAGAAGGTAATGGGATGACATATATAAAACCCTGAAAGAAAATAACTGCCAACCAAAATTATATATCTAGCAAAACTGTCCCTCAAATATGATAGGAAAACTAAGACATTTCCAGATAAACAGAAATTTAGGGAATTTTTAAAAACCAGAAAAACCTTACAAGAGATGCTAAAGGGAGTCCTTCAGACACAGAAACTGAAGCAGCAGATAACAACCTGTTATTAACATATATGACAACATAACCCAGAAACCAACACAGATATAGAAGTATCAAAAGTAAAATAAACTTACAAGACTAAACAGGGAATCAGAGACCTCAATTGGTAAATGAGGACAACTATAAAGCAAAAAGAGAGAATAAATAAGTGTAGGTACAGAACTTACAAATGGAGAGGAAGTCAAGATGAATTCAAGACAGAATGGACTGTTTTAAACTTGGGAAGAAAATAATAAATCACAGGGTAACCTCAAAGAAAATTAATGAAAATTCACATCAAAATGAAAAAGAAGAAAGATACAAATATTTAGCAAACACCAAAACAGCAAAGAATATTCATGATCAAAATGAGTTCAGCATAAAAAATTATATGGAACAAAGAAATCAGCAACACCACAAAAAAACACTCAACAAAATGACACCTATAAATTCATACCTGTCAATAATTACACTGAATGTAAATGAATTAAATGCACCAATCAGAGTTGCAAAATGGATAAGAAAACATGATCCATTAACATGCTGTCTTACAAAAGGCACATCTTAGACACAGACAAAAAAAGACTGAAAATCAAAGGTTGGAAAAAAATGTATCAAACAAGTGGCAATCAAAAAAGAGCTGGAGTGGCAATATTAATTTCTAGTAAAACAGACTTTAAGACAAAAATTGCCATAGGAGACAAGGAAGGAAGGACATTATATAATGATTAAAGGATCAATCAACCAAGAAGACATAGCCATAATAAGTATCTATACACCCAATTAAACAATCCCCAAAAAACATAAATCAAACTTTAACAGAATTGGAAAGAGAAATCATCAACTGAACAGTAATAGGAGGAGACTTCAATATACCACTTTCAATAAAGGATAGAACAAGCAGAAAAAGACCGAACAAAAACACAAAGAACTAAACAATACAATCAACCAATGTGACAGCATAGACATATCTATATGGCACACTTCACCCCAACAACAGCACAAAATACATTCTTTTCCAGAGCACATGGAAAATTCTCCAGAATGAAACTTATGTTAGGCCACAAGCAAGCTTCAATAAATTTAAAAACACTGGAATACTGCAAAGCATCTTCTCAGATCACAATGCTGAGTAACAGATCACATGGAAACTGAGTAACACCCTCCTCTGAACTACTGGGTAACAGAAGAAATAAGAGATGAAATTTAAAAATTTAAAAATTCCTTGAATCAAACAAGAATGAAAGCACATACTAAAATCACTGGGACACAGCAAAAGCAGTGATCAGACGGCAATTTACAGCAATAAACACAATGCAATGCAATGCACTGCTGTCAAGTCGGATCCAACTCATAGTGACCTCACCTTGGGTTTCCGAGGTGTTATCGCTACGGAAGTAGATTGCCCAACCTGCCTTCCAAGGAGTGGCTGGTGGATTTGAACCGCCAGCCTTCTGGTTAGCAGTCAAAGCTTTCAGGCACTATTCTACCAGAGCTCCTACAGCAATAAAAGCACACATCAAAAAAGAAGAGAGAGCCAAAATCAACACCTTAACCTAATATTTCCATAAATTAGAAAAACAGTAGCAAAAAAAGAAAAGGAAAAATATCCTAGAATCACCAGAAAAAGAATTAATAAGGATCTGAGCAGAAATAAATGAAACAGAAAACATAAAAACAATAGGAAGAGTCAATGAGATTAGAAGTTGGTTCTTTGAAAAGGTTAATAAAATCAACAACCTGTTATTAACATATATGTTAAATTAAACAAAGGAAAAAACTCAAACTCACTGCCATGGCGTTGATTCCAACTCATAGAGATCCCCTTTGGGTTTCTGCGGTGGTAAATCTTTACAGAGGTAGTTTGCTCCGTCTTCCTTCTACAGAATGGCTGGTGGATTTGAACCACCAGCTTTCTGGTTAGCAGTCAAATGCTTTAGGCACTACACCACCAGAGCTCCAAACAAAGGAAAAGAAGACACAAATAAGATGAGTAAGAAATTAAATGGGCAACATCACAACAGAACCAACCGAAATGAAAAAGGTAACATCAGGGTGTTATGAAGAACTGTACTCCAACAAATTTGAAAACCTAAAGGAAATGGACAGATTTCTAGATACACATTACTTACCTAAACTAACACAGACTGCAGTAGAAAATTAGAACAGACCCATAACAAAAGAAGAAACTAAACAGGTTATTTAAAAAAAAAAAAAAAAAAAGACTACCAACAAGATCCTGGATAGAGTGGGAAAACAATGTGGAACGTAACTCAAATTCACTGACCAGGTTTTATCCTCTGATAGAGCGTAGTGAGACCCCGAAACTATGGCCTTTAGTTACTCTTCAGGTCTGGACTTGAACTCACTCCCATGGCTTCTAGCCAAACAACAGACATGCACATAGGGTGAGTGTTTACATCAGGTAGATACACTCCTTAGAACAATCAATCATGGGAGAACAGAAGAGCAGTATTTGCACAGGGAGACAGTTTATGGGGCAGGAATGCATAGGAAAGAAGGACACAGGGAAGAGGTAACTACAGGGTGGAAGTGGGAAGAGAGCTGTTACATTGTAGGGAATTGCAGTCAGTCATGAAACAAAATGTGTATGAACTGCTGTATGGAAAATGAATTTGCTCTGTAAACTTTCACACAAATCACAATTAAAAAAAAAATAAATAAAGACTACCAATGAAAAAAGTCCTGGCCCAGACAGCTTCACTGGAGAATTCTACCAAACATTCAGAGAAGAGCTGACACCAATCCCACTCAAATGATTAACATAGCAAAAGGATGGCATTCTCCCAAATTATTTTATGAAGCAAGCATAACCCTGATACTAAAACCAGGCAAAGGCCCCACTAAGAAGGAAAATTACAGACCAATACCCCTCATAAATACAGATAGAAAAGCAACAAAATCCTAGTCAGTAGAATCCAACACTGTATCAAAAAAAATGATACACTATTACCAAGTGGGATTCATACAAGGTATACATGGATGGTTCAACATTACAAAAACAATGTAGTCCATCACATAAATAAAACAAGGGACAAGGACCACGTGATCATATCAATCAATGCAGAAAAGCCATTTGATAAAATGCAACACTCGTTCCTGAAACAAACTCTCAGCAAAGTAGAATAGAAGGGAAATTCCTCAACATAATAAAGTGCCTATGTACAAAACAAATAGCTAACATTATTCTCAGTGGAGAAACACTCAAAGCATTC
Source organism: Orycteropus afer afer (assembly GCF_000298275.1). NCBI lineage: Eukaryota > Metazoa > Chordata > Mammalia > Tubulidentata > Orycteropodidae > Orycteropus > Orycteropus afer. The sequence continues at coordinate 13,653,459 of NW_006921618.1, read as the reverse complement.
CCCTTTTGAATGGGAACCTGACAAGGATGCCTTCTATCACCACTTCTATTCAACATTGTATTGAAGTCCTAGCCAGGCCAATAGGCAAGAAAGAGAAATGAAAGACACCCAAATTGGCAAAGAAGAAGTAAAATTATCTCTATTTGCAAATGATATGTCCTATACATAGAAAATCCCAAAGACTCAATAAGAAAACTATTGGAACTAATTGAAAGATTCACCAAAGTGGCATGAAACAAGATTAACATACAAAAATCAGTTGTTTCAACAAAGTCAGTTTCAACAAAGAGTTATCTAAAAAGGCAACAAGGAAAACAATACCATTTACAACAGCTACCAAAAATATAAAATACATAGGAATAAGTCTTACCAGGGACACAAAAGAACTATATAAAGAAAACTACAAAATGCTATGACAACAAACTATAAGAAAGCTATATAAACGGAAGAACATACCACACTCATTGAAAAGACTGAATGTTGTGAAAATGTCAGTATTACCCTAAGCAATCTAAAGACTGAATACAATCCAGATCCACATTCAATCACTATTCTTTAATGAGATGGAAAACTTACCACTGATTTAATATAGATAGGAAATAGACTCTAGATAAGCAAAGCACTACTAAAGAAAAACAACAAAGTAGGAGGTCTCACACTTCCTGATCTCAAAAGCTACTACACAGCCATGGTAGTCAAAACAGCCTGGTATTGGTACAATGACAGACATATAAACTAGTGGAACAGAATTGAGAACCCAGAAGTAAATCCATCCATTTATGGACAGCTGATTTTTGACAAAGTGCCAAAAACCATTAAATAGGGAAGACATAGTCTCTTTAACAAATGATGCTGGCAAAACTGGATATCCATTTGGAGAAAAATGAAACAGGATCCATATCTCTCACCATACACAAAAACTAACTCAAGATGGATCAAAGAGCTAAATGGAAAACCTAAACTATGAGGACCATAAAAGGAAAAATAGGGGCAAACTTAGGGGCATAAATATACTATCAAACATAACTAAAAATGCACAGCAGATATACTGTCATAAATATACTATCATAAATACTATCATATATACTATCATAAATACTATCATAAATACATACTATCATAAATACATATAAATACCATCATAAATACTGTCATAAATATACTATCAAACATAACTAAAAATGCATAACTAAAAAAACAGCAGAAGACAAGCTAGATGACTGGAACCTCCTAAAAATTATTTTTGTACATCAAAAGACCACCAAAAGAGTAAAAGAAAAGGACCTACAGACTGGGAAAAAAAATTTAGCAAGGACATACTGGACAACACTAATCTCTAAAATTTATAGCAAACTTCAACACCTCAACCACAAAAAGACAAATAATCAGAGACTTCCAGTAAGATGTCAGAATAGGCAGAAAAGCTACACAGACCTTCTTCAACAAAGAAAACAGAAACCAATTGACAGAGATACAGAAAATAATCCTGGAGCCCTGAGCTCTGAAAGGAAGTAGAAAGGAAGTATACAGAAGTAGATGAGGCACCAACCAGTGGAAGAACTTGAGTGAAAACAGTGGTACAGAGATGGACAGAGCTCAGATGTCAGTACTCTGATGGCACCAACAGCATGAATATTTCCAAGTGGTACTGGGACATAAGAATTGACCTAAAAATAAGCCCTGGTCACCAGGAGCTGCAGGGACGACTGCACCAGTAGCCGATGATTAGGAAGGGAAACAGCAAAGAGGGAGACAACCTAAGCTGTGGACTTCCAGCTGTCCGGAGGGTGGAGCCATTTTTATTGTTTACAAGTGGTGGCCATTTTGGATAGTTAAAGTGACTGAGGGCACAGCCATTTTGAAAGTTTGCAAGCGGTGGCCATTTTCGATATTTAAAATGACAGCATTCTCATTTGGATTCCAGGGACCTACGAATAGGCTCCGCTTGCCAAGGACAGGAGGGACATACGGGAGGCTGACAACAGCAAAGGAGGTAGATGGTGAGTGTACAAGTGCTGCCAACTAGCAAACAGAGGAGCACAGTAACCCTGCTTACTTAGATAAAATCCAAAGAAAACAAAAATCTTGGGCAAATCACTCCAACATACAACCACCAATTAAATATAAACACAAAAACATCACAATGTCTCAGAGACAACAGAGCATCACAGTCCACACAAAGAAGCAAGATAAAGCAGGAGA
>NW_006921618.1:13639068-13650222 GCF_000298275.1 Orycteropus afer afer | reverse complement strand
AATTACAAACCAAAAAGAGGGAAACCACAATGTAGTTACTGAACCTCTAAATGATGAGGAAGTCAAGACAACTGCAAGATAGAATGGACTGTTCTAAACTTGGACAGAAAATTATACATCACAGGGTAACCTCAAAGGAAAAAATAAAAAACCTGTACATCAAAATAAAAAAGAGGACAAGCACAAACATTTAGCAAATGGCCAAAACAATAGTAATGAAGGAAATGACAACATGATTCATAAACAAAATGAGCTCAGCACATAAAATTATGTGGAACAAAGAAATCACCAACACCATGAAAAAACACACAACAAAATGACAGCAATAAATTCATAGTTGTCAATAATTACACTGAATGAAAATGGCTTAAATGCACCACTCAAGGGTGGAGAGTTGTAGACTGAATAAGAAAATATATAGAGCCTGATGGAACCACTGAGACTATGGCCCCGAGCTGCCCTTCAGGTCTGGAATTGAACCCACACCTGTGGTTTCCAGCCAAACAAAGTACAGGCATGTGAGTTAAACATTTACCTCAAGTAGACACATACCCTGGAGAGAACAATCATGGGAGAAGGAAGGGCTGCTTATGCACAGGGAGACAGCTCAGGGGGCAGGAGAGTATGGAGGGATGGACACTGGGAAGAGGTAACTATGGGGAGGAAGTGGGAGAGGAGCTGTTGCATTGTGGTAAACTATGGTCAATGACATGTGACAAAGTATATGTGAACTGCTGTATGTAAAGCGAATTTGCTCTGTACATCTTCACCAAAATCACAATAAAAAAAAAAAACCTTAAAAAAAAAAAAGAAAATATAACCCAACAATATGCTGTCTACAAGAGACACACCTTAGAGACAAAGACAGAAATAGACTAAAATAAAAAGTTGGAAAAAGACATATCAAGCAAATCAAGCAATCAAAAAAGAGCAGAAGTGGGAATACTAATTTCTGATAAAACTGATTTTAAGACAAAAATGACCATAAAGGACAAGGAAGGACATTGTATAATGACTAAAGGATAAATTCAACAAGAGGAAGTAACCATAAGTATTTACACACCCATTGAAAGAGCCCCAAAATACATAAACTAGACTTTAACAGAATTGAAAAGACAAATAGTTGACTCCACAGTAATAGTAGGAGACTTTAATATACCACCTTTAGTGAAAGATAGAACTGGAAAGAAATTCAACAAAGACACATAAGAACTAAACAATACAATCCACCAACTTAACCTTATAGACATCTACAGAGCACTTCACCAAAAAAAAAAGCACAACAAACATTCTTTTCCAGTGCACATGGAACATTCTCAAGGATAGACCATATGTTAGGCCACAAAGCAAGCCTCAATAATTTTAAAAACATGAAATAGTGCAAAGCATCTTCTCAGATCACAATGCTGTAAAATTAGAAATCAACAATAGGAACATGAATGGAAGAAGAGTAAACAAATGCAAACTGAGTAACACCCTCCTTGAAAACAACTGGGTAATAGAAGAAATAAAAAATGAAATTCAAAAAGTTCCTTGAATCAAACAAGAAGGAAAACACAACATAACAAAATCTTTGGGACACAGCAAAAGCAGTGATCAGAGGCCAATTTATACCAATAAATGCACACATCAAAAAAGAAAGATAAACACATAAACAGATTCAGTGGAGGCTAATCTTGCACAGATACCAATGACAGAAAATACCTTCAATCCTTACAGAAACAATAGAAGACAGACGTAGAGTAATCCCTCACAGACAGCCAGACACTGTGGCAGAGAAAGCCAACGGATCTACTGACTCAGGACCATAGTTTTGGTGGACACCAGACTCAACTGGCACAACAAAATACATAAAAGTCTTGTTCCTCATCCTACATTGGTGAGTAGTGACTGGGGTCTTAAAAGCTTCCAAGCAGCAATCTAAAGATGCAGCTAATGGTCTCCTATCATTGGAAATGAAGAAATGCAAAAAAATAAGAGCATTTGGAAGCAATCAGCCCTAGGACACGATGGCCCTCAAGACCAGAACTAGATTATGCCCGGCTACCAATGCCAACCACTCAGAAAAGGCTCAAATCTGGAGATCCTGGGTAGAGTGGGAGGGAAAACATGCAACAAAATACAAGAACTTGATAATGACCAAAATTACTGGTCAGATGGAGTCTGGTGAGACCCCCAATACTATGACCCTGGGATACATTCTGGGCCTGGAATAAAACTCACTACCAGGGGCTGGCTCTCAGCCCAGAAGTAAAAAGAAAAGAGAAAAGAGAAAGAAGAAGAAAGAGCCAAAGTCAACCCTTAAGCCAACATCTCCAACAACTAGAAAAAGAGCAGCAAAAGAAATCAACAAGACTGGAGATTGGTTCTTTGAAAAGATTAATAAAATTGACAAGCCACTGGCAAATTTTAACAATGGAAAAGAGAGAATGCAAATAACATGAATAAGAAATGAATTGGGCGACACCACAATAGAACCAACAGAAATTAAAAGGATATCAGGATACTATCAAGAACTATACTCCAACAAATCCGAAAATCTAGAAGAAATGGAGAGATTTCTAGAAACATACTACTTACCTAAATTAACAGAGGCTGAGGTGGAAAATTTAAACAGACCCAATACAAAAGAAGAAATTGAACAGGTCATTAAAAAAATAACAAAAAAAGCCCTGGCTCAGATAATATTAGTTCATTATTGTAAAAAGTCAAGGAAAGGTTTATATATAGAAGGAAACCTCCTTTGTTGGTTACTAGGGGGGTTAGAAGGAGAGGGGAGAGAACACTGCAAGAAAAAAAAAAAATTCACTGACCCTTGTCACTTTAGTTTTGTGTATATCACTGTCACTGTACAAAAATAGTATTTCAATAAAATGTATTTTAAAAAATAAAAATAATAAATTAAAAAATGAGTAGAGCACAAGAACAGGTACTTGCAAAGATGACACTCAGGTGGCCAACAAACACGTAAAGAAATGCTCACCATCATTAACCATTAGAAAGATGCAAATTAAAACAACAATGCCATATCATCTCACCCCAGCATTATTAGCAAAGTTCAGAAAACAACAAATCCTGGAGAAGGTGTGGAGAGACTGGAACCCTTACAGACTGCTGGTGAGACTATAAAATAGTACAACCAATGCAAAAAATTATATGGAATTTTCTTAAATAGTTGGAAATGGAAATACCATATGATCCAGCGTTCCCATTATTAGGTACATATCCTAGAGAAGTGAGATATGCATACCCATGTGCAACGCAGTACTGCTCACAATAGCAGTAAGATGGAAACAACCTAAGTACCCATCAACAGATGAGTGATTAAACCAACTATGGTACATACACACAATGGAATATTACACAATGTTAAAAGAATGATGATGAATCTGTGACAACCCTCATAACATGGATGAACCTACAGGACATTGTGCTGAGTGAAATTAGTCAATCACAAAAGGATAAATATTCTATGAGACCAGTACTGCAAAAAGTCAAGTTTTACATAGGAAAAGAAACAATATTGGAAGGTTACCAAGGGAGGGAGGGGAAGGAAGGGTAAACCACTAGCTAGACAGTAGACATTAACTTGCATGAAGGGAAAGGCAATATATAAAAAGTGGGGGGTGGGTCAGCACCAAATGATCAAAGCAAAAGAAGACAATGGGAGAAGCACAAGAGTTAAAGGCAATAAAGGAAAATACTATTACATACACAATGCTGCAACAACAAAAATCTATAAACAGGTACACAGACAGACAAGATGAACAGGTGTGGGAAGGTGAATGAGACTACACCCACAAATATACATAGGTTTGACATAGGATATTTCTACATACGTATGTTTGTTGTTGTTGTTAGGTGCCGTTGAGTTGGCTGTGACTCACAGCGACCTTATACACAACAGAATGGAACGCTGCCCGGTCCTGCGCCATCCTCACAATCCTTGCTATGCTTGAACCCATCATTGCAGCCACTGTGTCAATCCATCTCATTGAGTGTCTTCCTCTTTTTCACTGACCCTCCACTTTATTATTTATTCCCTTCCTTGCCAGGACTGAGATGAAGTCTGTTCATTCTTGCTTCTAAGGAGCATTCTGGCTGGCTGCACTTCTTCCAGGAGAGATTTGTTCATTCTTCTGGCACTCGATGGTATTGTGGTGCCAACACCACAATTCAAAGGCATCAACTCTTCCTTAGTCTTCCTTGTTCATTGTCCAGCTTGTACACATGAGGCAATTGAAAATACCATGGCTTGGGTTAGGTGCACCTTAGCTCTCAACACTTTAAAGAGGTCTTTTGCAGCAGACTTGCCCAGTGCAATGAGTATTTATATGCGTTATAACTGTATGTATGCATATAGTACACCATACAAGGGGCAAACTTAAGAAAACATAATAGCCATAACCAAACACCTTGAGGGAATGAGTTGCTGGGCTTAAGGGGCTCAGGACATAGACTTGGGGAACACCAACATCAGTTGGCATAACATAGTCCACAAAGACAGTGTGTTATATCCTACTTTGGTGAGTAGTGACGGGTCTTATAAGCTTTTGAGTGGCCATCTAAGGTGTAACTATAGGTCTCTCCCCATGCAGAGCAAAGAAGAGCGAAGAAAATCGAAGACACAAGGAAGAAATTAGTCCAAGGGACTAATGGACAATGGAAATCTCAGCCTTCATGACATTGAGACCAGAACTAGATGCCGACTGCTCTGAAAGGGATCACAATAGGAGGTCCTGGATAGAGCAGGAGAAAAACGTGGAACTCAGAAAAAAGACTAGCCTTACTGGTCTGATAGAAACTGGTGGAACCTCTGAGATGATGGCCCTTAGTCACCCTTGAAGTTTGGAACTGAACTCACCCCAGTGGCTCAACAGTTAGCCAAATACTCAGGCCTGTAAGGTGAGTAACAACATTAGGGAAGTAGCCACCTCTTAGAACAATCAACCATACAAGATAAAAAGGGCAGCATTCACTTAGGTATAAAGCTAAAAAGGCAGGAAGGTATAGGAAAGGACAAAGAGAAATGGTAAGGTAAATACAGGAAGGAAGTGGGAAGAATGCTGTTACATTGTGGGGACTGCAATCAGTGACACAAAATATGAATTTTTGAATGGGAAACCAATTTGCCCTGTAAACATTCACCCAAATCACAATAAAAAAGGGAAAAAAAAGTAAATAAAAATCAATTCTAAACAAAGAAACGAGGGAGTACTTGACCCTTTATAATACATAAATATATAAAATTTAACCCAAACTGGATCAGAGACCTAAATGTAAGAGCTGAAAGTACAAAACTCACACAACGGGAAAAGCTTCATGACCTTGAATTAGACAATGTTTTTTTAGATATGACATCAAAACAGAAGCAACCTGTCTGGATTATCAAGTATCAGTATAACAGAAGTGTCAGGAAGTGGGTGGCTTAAACAAATAGAAACTTACTCGTTACAGTTAAGGAGGCTAGAAGTCCAAATTCAGAGCACCAGCTTTCTCTCTCATCAGCTCTGGGGGAATGTCCTCGTCTCCTTTCAACATCTTTGGACCCAGTGTTCCTTAGAAATCTACATGTCTTGGCATCAGTGTTCCCCTGGGTCTAGGAGGTTCTCGGCACAGCGACCCTGGATCCAAAGGATTCACTCCACTCTTGGCTTTTTATTTCTTGGTGGCAGTCAGTTCCCTCCTTCTCTGATGCTTTTTTCTCCTTTTATTTCTTGTAAGACAAAAGGTGATGCAGGATACATCCCAGTAAAACTGCCCTTATATCAGATCAAGTCTGTGACCTCAATATGGGTGTTGCATCTCACCCTAACATCCTTACAACTGATTGCCTGATCACATCAGATCACATTATGAGGGATCATTACATCATTACATAACTGCCAAATTATATCATTACGTAATTGCCAAACCACTGAGAATCACGGCCCAGCCAAGTTGGCATGTATTTTTTTGGGGACACAATTCAGTCCATGACACAACAATAGAAAAAAACAGATAAGACTTCATGAGATTTGAAGACTTCTGTGCATAAAAGAGTACTATCAAAGTAAAAACAGCCAAAAGAATTGGAGAAAATATTTACAAATCATATATTTGATAAAGCTCTAGATCCAGATACATAAAGAACTCTTATAACTCAACAATAAAAAGACAAACAACCCAGTTAAAAAATGAGCAAAGGATATGAAGACATTACTCCAAACAAGGTAGACAAATGATCAAAATAAGCATATGCAAAGATGCTAACATGATTAGTCATTAGGGAAATGAAAAACAAAAAGGTCAATGGGAAAATAAAGAGTTGACTGGGATGTGGAGAAGTGGGAACCTTACATGGTTTGCAGGAATGTAAAATGGTACACCTGCTGTGAAAAAGTCTGGCAGTTCCTCAAAAAGTGAAACATGAGTTAGCATATGATCAACCACTTCTACTCCTAGGGATAGACAGACCCAAGAGAAATGAAAAAACATGTATGTCTACCCAAAAACATATTTAACATTCTTAGCAGTATTATTCAAATAGCCAAAAAAAAAGCAAAAACAAAAAACCCACAACCAAACTCACTGCCATCTAGTCGACTCTGAGTCATAGCAACCCCACTGGGTTTCTGATGCTGACTTTTTATAGAAGCAGATTGCCCCATCTTGCACAGAGTGGCTGGTGGGTTTGAGCCACTGACCTTCTGGTTAGCAGCCAAACGCCTTATTCACTATACCACCAGAACTTCTTTCAAAATAGCCATAACGTGGCAATCCAAACATTCATCAACTGATAAAACAAAATGTCATATATCCATACTTATTGCTGTTGAGTCAGATCCAACTCATAGTGACCCTTCCTTGGGTTTCTGTAGCAGTAGCACTATGGGAGTAGAGTGCCCAATCTTCCTTCCAAGGAGTGAGTGGCTTATGAGTTTGAACTGCCAGCCTTCTAGTTAGCAGTCAAATGCCTTAGACACTATGCCACAAAAGTTCTTTATATCCATACATTAAATATAATTCAGCAATGAGTTACGATGGACTGATATATGCTACAACGTGGATGACTCTTGAAAACATATTAATTGAACCAGGGTGGGGAGGGGAAAGGAGGAACACTGCTAGACAGGTAGAGACAAGTATGATTTGGGTGAAGGAAGGGCAATATACCAAATGTGAGTCATCAACACGGTGGCATGAGGAGGAAGACATCGAGAGGTGCTTAAGAGGTACAGACAACAAAGATGAACCCTTTTGCACATACAGTAGTGCATTGTCAGTGATGGCAAACATTGATCTATGGGTGGATAGAAGAGTGGACAAGCTGAACAATTAGGTGTGTCTATGCAGGGGGGAGTGTGTCCATGACCATGTATAGGGTTAGCAGACAATATTTCTACAAGTGTTTTTGTATGTTCTGTAAGAATTTCTAGGTATATAGTAGAGCTGACAAGGGACAAGGTTGTAGTCACTTCTTGGCCACAGCCAGTTACCTAAAGGGAGCAAGTAGTTGGACCTGTGAGCTCGGGATCATGGTCACAGGGCTTATCAAACTCAACTGGCATAACATCGTACACAAAAACACTGTTCTACATCCTAATTTGGTGAGTAGTGACTGGGATCTTAAAAGCTTGCAGGCAGCCATCTAGATGCAATGATGGGTCTCTCCTCATCCAGATCAAAGAATGAAGAAAATCAAAGTTGCATGGAAACAATCGGGCTAAGAGACTGGTACACCATGCAATCCTCACCCTTTGTAACTATGAGACCAGAAAAACTAGAAACTAGAAAAACCCAATGTCAACCACTCAGAGCAGGATCTACATAGGAGATCCTAGATAGTGGAAAACTCAAATTCTAAAATAAAATAAAAGGTGACCAGGTTTACTGGTCTGATAAAGCCTGGTAGAACCTGAGACTACAGCCTCTAGCTCTCCTTCAGGTCTGGAATTGAACTTACTCCTGTGGCTTCCAGCCAAACAAAAGACAGGTATAATGAGGTGAACATTTACAATAGGTAGAGATGCTCCTTGGAGAGATCAATCATAGGAGAATAGAAGGGCTGGGTATGCACAGGGAGACAGCTGGGAGGGCAGGAGTCCATGGGAGGGAAGGACATAGGGAAGAGGTAACTGGGAGAAAGTGAGAGGGGAGCTGATGTATTGTGGGAAATTGCAGTCAATGTCATGAAACAAAAATGTGAGCTGCTATATGGAAAATGAACTTGCTGTGAACTTTCACAGAAATTATTTAAAAAACTAAAATACTCAAATTTTCATCATAAAGCCCACATATTGTATGATTCACTTAAAATATCTAGATTAACACCAATCTTTATCTTGAGACATCATGTGGCTGCCAGGGGATAAGGGAATGACTAAATGGTATGGGGCTTCTTTTTGGAGTGATAAAAATGTTCTGGAATTAGTGGTGGTAAGTGCACAACTTTGTTTAAACCCATTAACTTACACTTTAAAATAGTGAATTTTATGGTATGTAAATTGTATCTTAATTTAAAGGGGGGTTAACTCACTGCCGAGTCGGATCTGACTCATAAAAACCCCTTCCTTGGGCTTCCAAGGCAGTATGACTACGGAAAGGTCGTCCAACCTTCCTTCCAAGAAGTGGATGGTGGGTTTGAACCACCAGCCTTCTGGTTAGCAGTCAAATAAATGGCTTAGGCACTATGCCACCTGAGCTTCCAAAAGGGGGCGGTGGTTGTTATGTGCTGTTGAGTCAGACCCAACTCATAGCGACCCCTCCTTGGGTTTCCAAGGCAGTATCACTACAGAAGTAGATTGCCCAACCTTCCTTCCAAGGAGTGGCTGGTGGGTTTGAACCGCCAGCGTGATGGTTAGCAGTCAAGTGCCTTAGGCACTACAGGGCTAGTACTCAACAAACATTGCAGAGAAGTCAGGTAAGATGATATGCAGAGACCATGGGCCTTGACATCACCTAAGTGTGTGTATGTAACGAGACTGTCAACCTGACAGCCCTTTTCCTCTTCAGTCATCTATCTGCAACCCCCCAACCCCCTACAATTGCAATAATCCTGCTGATCTAAGCAAATTCTGTGGTTCCATTCCTCTCACCATGACTGGTTAAGAAGTGAGCAGGTAACCCAGTTCTGCCTAATGAACTCGGGCTTCTAGGAACTATTTCATTTTTAAATAAATATGAAGAAACAGTCCTTCTGCCTCTGGACATTGGTGTGACAAGCTGTGATGCCTGGAGCAGCTGACTTGGAGATGAGGTACTTGGAAAACATGCTGATGGCAGTACAGTAAAAACATCCACTTGGGTCCTTGGAGCCAGCCTACCTCAGGACTTCTTATCTTAGGAGATAAAACATTAAGTCATTTTATTATTTTACTTATAACCCAAAGCTTCTTCATTCAAGTTACTACTGACTCTTTTTCTAAGATGGGGTATAAGAATGGGGTTAGAAACAGAATGGATAGGGAGTTTACATTAGACCTTAGTTCAGGACAGGGCTGGCTGAGCAACGTGCCATTATAGCTGCCTTGAACCAAGATTCTTATCACACTTTGATGCATGATTTCTCAGATTTTAAGCCCAGGCACCCATAAGCCAGTCAAATCAGTGACTATTTTCAATGAAGAAAAAAAACTTCAAGCTCACTCTACTGATCCTAATGTTTTGGTAACAGAAGGAAACACACACAACCAACCAGGTATTGAGTTTAACAGTGGCCAGTCATTTCACGAGTCCATTCCTTATCTGTAGTATCTTTTAACATCTCCCCTTCACATGAAGACCTGAGAATCAGACAATACGACACACCTCCTAGCACTGTCCATTGCTCAAGCATCTTGAACGTGAACCCATGCAGATAGTGATAAATTAATCCCACCTGTGACTTCCCAATTCTTTAATTTCTGCTCAAATACGGAAAATGCTACCTGTACCCCTAACTCATCTAAGATAGCTGTAATAGTTTCCACTGTGGAAGACAACACTACCCCAAACGTGTAAAAGGTAAAACCTAAAACCCAGAAATAGACTAGCAATAATGAAGACAAATGGCTGAAAACTGCACATATGGACAAATACTTTATCCAGAAAGGATCCTAAAATAAGTCTAAATCAGCATTTTTTATAACCAAATTAGGGATTTGAATCCTGACTTTGGTACTATTAGAGGTCCACACACCCTGAATAAATTTCTTCATCTGAGCTTGTTTCCTCCATAAAATGAGTATTATACTTGCATTACACAATTGTTTCAAGATTGATCAGTGGTGATATACAGTAAGAACAGAACTCTAACTTTGAGAGACAACAGACAAGGCACTGTAAGCCTCCATCATTTCATTCCCTTCAAATAATGGGGCAGCCTGTGAAAGCAAACTCAAGACAACAAGCACCACCAGTTTATTACAAATACTACATTCCAACAGACAGCTCCCTGCTACTTTATACTAGAGGAAAGGGTTCTTTGAAGAACAAAGTCTCCATTAACTTGCTTACTTTGGGGCTAGCATGGTTAAGTAATGGCAATTTAATCAACTCAGATTTGGAAGTCTGCTTAGTAGGCAACTCTAATCTGCCTTATACATGTTGTCGTCAATTTTGTATAGACAGGGCACTTTCTTCTGATAAACTGTTAATTTGCTAGTTCTAGAGCAGCTGTAAAAGTGGAGAGGCTGTCATCAACTACCAGGCTTCAATCTCAGATTTACCAAAATGCTGCATTGGAAATACACCTTGGGGAATGTTAGGTTAAGTTTAGGAACCACTTCTCTGTTCCCAACCTCTCAACATGAGCCACCGATTAATGGTATCCTTTCTACCACCACCACCCAGCACTGGGTGTTTTATAGAGTAACTTATAAATAACGGATTGACTGTTCATGGAAATCTATCTCAACCTTAATTAAAAGCAGAATACATCCTGTTGGGAGACAGACTTGAACACAGACTCCCCCACTAGTGGGAAAAGATCAGAGGCAGCATTCCAAGCCAAACTGTATCCAGCTTTATTAAAGATACTTTTCATAAACAATCATGGTATTTCAGGCAGGACATGGGCAGACAATCGTTAACAGTATACAACAACTTTCAAACTCCCTTCTTCAATGGACTACCAAAATCAGAAAGACACTATAAAACCCAATGAAGTCTTCATTTGATGCTCCAAATAGGGAA
>NW_006921618.1:13616154-13638693 GCF_000298275.1 Orycteropus afer afer | reverse complement strand
AAGAGTAAGTCTCTCCAAGCTAGAAGGGAAAGGTGTTTTCTTCCACATTAATCCAGCTTTAGAGACATTCTACTAGTGATATTTGCCCCTTCCCCAAAAAACAACAATGAAGTGTTCTGTGTGCTAACAACATAGCTTTAAAAAAAAAAAAAAGAAAAAGAAAAAAGGTAAAACAAAATTCTGCATTTTTATAAAACTTGATAAAAAATAGTATTTCAAACTGTACAGTCACCAGAAGTACACAGTTATCAAAAATGCACACACTTCACTTGGCATCTCCAGCACCTTCAGCTTTCTGTGCCTAAAAGAAAAGCAGACAGATTTTGAAATGATCTTTATTTCATATTCCCTCTATAGCATTACCTTGCTCCCAGCCCAAAGCTGAGGCTGCAGATACTTAAGACAGTAAGACATCATACTCTTAAGTCACCTTGTGAAATCACTCTCCCTTTGGGTGTTACAAAATTAGGGGAGGGAGCACACCAGAGTTAGATCTATATGATTACTCTCAACTGGAAAATTCTATACTTTTACAAGTGCCATCCTTGGCGAAGAAATGAGGAGTCCTCAGCTGCAGTAGGAGCATGACACCTTACAATGGGACAAGAAACACCTCACACAACAGTGGCCGTTACTGGATGGTGGCGACTTTAGGATTCTAAAATTTAAGTTAATAGGAAGACTACAAGAGAACTCTGGACTGACACCCATCTCTCTTCCACACATCAAAAAAACTAGATTACTCTTAAAAGTGATGTCAACATAGGAAAAGGTAACTGTACAGATTTCGGGCTCAGCAACTAACTGAATGAGCAGCCCTAACAAAAATGTAGTTGTACCTGGTCTGTTTTGGCATCTCCGTTTTCTGCAGGGTTATTCCCATCCTTGCCAGCATCAGCTTTCCCTTTTTTCCCTTTGGGTACCTTCTCTCCCTTCTAAAAGGAGATATTAAAAAAAAAAGAAGAAGAAGAAAAAGCTGTTTCTCCCCATTTCATATCATCAGAGCATGTTTTCTGCAAAGCTCTGCACAAGACAGGATTATTTAACACCACACAACCACCACAAAATAACGCTCCTCTAATGAGGCAAAATTATCTGTAATTCGCTGTAATCTTTAATATATAAAGGTTTACAAGTGTAATTAATTAACAGGCTAAATCAACATAAATTTAATAGCCAAAGTTTAGTTTTCTGTAAATTGATAATAAAATTCTCAACTAGGTAACCAGTATTACAAATACCAGCAGTTAGGCAAATTATTTATTAAAAAAATATAAAATGCATTAATGTGTCACCATTACACTGAATTGCTATATAAGGCACAGAAGGACAGTCTTCATTATGTGAAGAACATCAATTCTAACGTTAAGGCACTAGTCCCATTAACTTTGCCCTATTTCAAAAACTTTATCCAAAAGAAAATTGTCTCATGGAAACTGCTTCCGGCTTATAATTCCTCATAAGCACGCTTGACTCACAGACCCACTCACCTTTGCAGGGGCCTTTTTAGGCTTAGGCTCTGGTTTTGGAGGAGCAGGTTTCTTTTTGATAAGGAGAGGAGTAAAAAGAGCGTATTAGTACAATGGACCAAAGAAAACCCACAACAAAGCCATAGTACCACCAGCACAGAAGTTTCTCCTACTTCTCAGAAAGTTTTTGTGGCTGGTTTTCCATTAGAATGCCCTATTCTCCAGAACCCCACTCAAGCAAGCGTTCTACTTTTGCTACTGTTAGGAGCATTTTAAGAAACAGCTACCCTCAGATGGCTAGGAGTCCAGAGTAGAGCAAAATACTCAGAACAGTCTCTAGCCAACTTTCTCGGGAAGCGAGAGGATTCTCTTCATATGATTTTTAAATTGAGGAATAGATAAGAAAATGTAAAAGTAAACACTTACAGCAGATAACCTTGCGGATCTCCTCTGTGGCTATTTAAAAAAAGAATTTTTGACAAAGTTAGAAAAAAAGGATAAACTATTTGTCTTTCAACGAATAAACAAGATTTTTGACGCCAATCTGTTCTAGATTATCAGAAGGGGAAAAGAGCTAAATTCAGAGCGAGGGTTTGATTGTCACTTACGGAGTTCTATGGTCTTTACCACAAAAAGCTTTATAAAGATCCAAAAAGAAAATAGGTAAGACTTACTTCGTCCTTCACCTTGGCTTTATCTCCCTTAGCATCCCCTTCAGCCTATAAAAAACAATAAACAAGTAAACTGTAGTCGCTACGAAATTTTTAATGATTTTCTAAGCTTAATAAAATCCTAAGTGAAAAGCTGGAGAACTTTCACAGAACATATATAAATCGTCAGTTTTTAGTATCCTCATCGCCTATGCAAATAATTAAAGTGCTTAATATGTCGTGTGCTTGCTTATTTGCTTAAGTTCCATGCCCTTTCAGGCCCAAAGCGCGCACGAGAGCGGGCGTCCTGGACCCAGCCGGTTGGTAGGCTGAAGAGCCGGGGAAGCACGCGCAAGCAGCACCAAAGGACCCGGGCCGCCTGCGCCAGCGCGCAAAGCGGTCTTCTCCAACAGCTGCAGATGGTGCAAACCAACCCCCTCCGGAGGTGGAGCCCGAGCGCCGTTGCCATAGCAGCCGTCGAGGGCGGGAGCGGAGAAGCGCGCGCGCAGCCGGCAGACTAGTGGGCGACGGCGGCGCGCACCGGCACTGGTTCAGGCGCGGGGGACGTGGGCGGCGCACCGGAGCCGTGCGCACCGCGGTCGCCCTCCCTGGAGAGAGTGGCGCGCAGACGGAGGCGGGGCAAAGTAGCACAAGCCCCACCCCCAAGGGAGGTCGGACCCGCCCCCTCACGGCGGCAGTTTTTGGCGGCAGCGCGTTCCCCCGCCCGCCGTCTTCCCGCCCTTTCGGGTTTGAATTGCCCGCCCGCGGGGAGAGGAGGGCGCCTCGCGGTGGGGGAGGGGGTGCGGGGCGGTCTCGTCGAGCCCGAGGGGAGCGGGATAAACAGCCGCCAACATGGCTCCTCCCGCCGCGGCCGCCTCTCCTCCAATATGGCCTCTGGCGCCCGCGGGCAGCCGAGCCGCGCGGGGTTAGCCTGAGGCCGCCCGCCACCCCCTCGAGCCACGACCCTTGGCAGCTAATCCTATCCCAGCCTAGCGCCGATCCTCGCGCCTCGGAGCTGGGGAAGCGGTGGCGGCAGCGGCGGCCCATCGCCTAGGGCTCTCGCGCCACGTACCTTTCTCTTGGGCATGGTGGCGACGGCGGCGGGACGCAGGCGCTGGAAGCGGGGATGCGGCGGTGCGCGAGCTTTGGTCGATCAGGGGGTCGTTCTCGCCTCTTCTTCACACTGCTCAGGCTCCGGGGGGTTTATAAAGTTTTTATAGCGCTGGGAGCCCCGGACCGGTTAGAACCGGATTTCACCTCCCGCCGCTGCTCATTGGCCCAGCTGGGGTCACGTGGGCGGGGTTTAAACTCACCTCCTCTGGAGGGAGTGAGGAGGGGGGTCCGGGGGAGCAAGGCGCGCGAAACGGCGGCGCGCCGAGGGGGTGGGGGCGCAGTAGAAGAGGCGCGCGTCGAAGGCAAAAAATGAGGGGGGTGGTGCGCGAGTCGGCCGAGTCTGCGGTTCGGCTCCCAGCAAGAGCTGGATTTTGCAAACTACCAAGTTCCTTCCACCTTATGCAACCGAACAACCCACTTCTCCAAGCCGTGCAACACTCAGGGCGCATCTCAGCCGCTTTCCTTCCTGCTCCCGCTGGGGGCCTCAGGAGAGGGTTTGCGAGGCCTGGCCACCCGCCCTACTCCACTGGAGGCGGGAGGGAGCCCGCGGCTTGGAGGCACCGGCTGCAGTTCCCAGGGCTAAGGCTGACGCTGAAGTGAAGAGCAGGGAAGCCACCTTGGCGCAGCCGGACGTACATCCTCCCGAGCTGCCACTCCAAGGAAGCCTTTCGTGCATCTCACCTGGAAGGCGATGCACCCGAGGTGGGGGGGGGGGCGGGTTTGAGGGGAGATTTTACCCGCAAAGGTGCTTTTTGGGCGCAATGGGTCAGGTAGGAGCTGTTCTTTCAGCACCCGTTGTTCAGGCACCTCCCCAAATACTAAGGAAGCCCCCCGGCCCCCAAACCCACTCCAATGGCCTCCTTAGGTCCCTGTATTCCCGGACCGCAGGACCCCCGCCACAGACTGATGGGGAGCGGCCGTCAGGAAGGCCTACCAGCTCTTCTTTCGCCCTAGGCTCCACCCGTTTCTGAGGCATCCAGCCCAGCTGCCCCCACCCGACGCGGTCACCAAGCCTGGGTACAAACGCAGCTGGCGAAATTTCTCCTTCTACACTGTCAGGCTGGCTTCACTTGCGCAAGGAAAAGGAGGGTGGAGGAAAGCGCCCAGGGATTAGAAAACGTAGAGGTACAGGTGTTGCGTTGGATGGCAAAAGGTCTCTTCCGGTGCCCCTGAGTCCAAAGCTAAGTGTCCTGGAGTTTGCCAAGGGCACCTGAAGAAAGATAAACAATTGCCGCAGCAAAACAAGATGTTTTTTCATTGCCTGTTAGTAAACAACTTGGACAGCTAATTTGAAAATTCTATTTGAGACCCAGGAAAACACAAGAACATGGTAAATATCCTCAAATGGGGACTTGGCTCACAGGAGGAAGGACATTTAAATAGGTCCCACCTGGTTTCTTGAGAAAAGGGGTGAAGCTGGTTTCAACAAATCATACTGGTAGACAGCAACCACAGTTCAAGTATCCTGCAGCCCAAACTCCTGGGCTTCAGTGGCTCTGGAAGGGATAGCTCCTCCCTACCCCACCCTATGTGCCTTTCCCAGAATATACAACTTCAGGCCAAAGAGATACCAGCCTTATTAATCACTTCTGCTGTACCCCAATCACATTAGGGAAAGTCAGGCACAGAAAGGGAGACAGGACTCAACAGCCATGCTTACAGGGCAGATTCCGTTTGCTGCCTCCAGCCCCTCATTCCCGCCTTAATTGTAGGGCTCTGCATTATAGCCGCATAATTCATGCCTCCCTAATTAAGGCTGTCAACAGCCCCATTGTAAAGCTGGAAAATGTACAGCACCTGCTCTCCAGGAACCCATGCCAGGGACTGGTAGTGGGGAGTGCCAGGTGTGAGTGGGGGCTTGCCAATGGGTGCATTGATTGGCTTCTCAATCGTAGTGCCTGGCATTTATGCTTGATTCTGAGAGCAGGGATGATGGCCAAGGGGTCTCTTATGTCATGTATCCAGGCACAGTAAGGGAGGAGCAGACTGAAGTATAGGAAGGTTAGAGGTCTGAAAGTATACCCTTAACACTGTTTGCAAGATCCCACTTCTACCCTACAGAGATGATGGGGAAACAGCTTGCACAAAGTAAAATGGGAAGACTACATGAAGTAGCATGGGGTTGGTATCACTGGCTGGTTCTTGCTGCTCTGGGGCACCTGAAGCACAGGGTTCACTCAGGCAGGCAGCTCTTCAAAGGCACTAATCCTCTCTGCAGCCCTGCAGCAAGGACTGGCGGGAGAGGTAAAAGAAAGGACATAACCCTTGATTCTGCCCTCGTTTTCCTGCCGGGCAGTCTTGGTCCTCACAAGCAAAGGAAGGCCTGGAATCAGCTGGGACTCCGCCATGCTGAGAATAAGTCATCTCAGGGCCTTCTTAGGGGGCTAGGTCAAAAAGCCAAGAAGCCCTGAGAGAGGGAGCTGAGGAAGTGAGAATCAAACTCTGAGATGGTGAGGGGGGAGGCAGAGTTAGGTGGGAGAAGTGCTTGTTTCCTGTTCCTGGTCCTGATGTGTTACAGGGCAGGAGGCCTGTGCTGGATCAGACTCACCAGGGCCTATAGCTCTTCTGTTACCCTGTAGCTATAGAGGGGGCTGGCCTCACGGGGGAGTGGAGTCTGGCCTCATGCCCTTCGAGGAGGAGAAAAGCTTGTGTGGGCTGAGTCGACAATAGGTAATTGGATTGTAATCACCCGCCTGGCTTCCGCGCCATTGGGGGCGCTGAGCCTTTCAGTGAGCAATCAGTGCTGCATGGTGGGAGGGGTAGAGATTCAATAGCGAATCCCAGGTGGAGAACCAAGGGAGAGGAGCAGCAGATGGGCACATTTTCTTTCTGTCTCTCCCGTTCCTTTCTTCCTTGCCCAAATAACACTGACTGCCTATTAGCTGTTTATCAGCAGAACCAAGGTGGAGCCAAATCTTTTGTCAAAGTCAGATGGAAGCTAAGATGGATAGGCAAGGGACTAGAGTTTGGGGGGCTCTCCCCCCACAGTTCTGTGTCGAAGGATGGAATGGTGGAAAAAGTGCTTCTCGGAGTACAGACAGCGATAGCAACAGGAGGAAGGAGCAGCAGCCGAAGAGTTAGGGGCCTGCTCCCAAATCTACAGGTGACCAGAGCTGGGGTTAGTGTACTTGTGGGGGGCTCTCACTCTCAACTCTCCCCAGAGGCCCCTGTCCCAGGCAGCCTACAGGCATCTATGGCCAGCAGACCTGGCCTCTGGGGCTTCCCTGCCAAGCACAGGGAACACAAATCATCATCAGGAGGGAGGTGTCTTTCACCAAGAAAAAAGTTGGAGTGGGGCCCTGGAGGCAGAAGGCAGGGCACAGTGGCAGGTGGCCAACCTCACTCAGGCTGATGTGGTGCCCAGACGTGCTAGCCAGTCAGCCCGCTTGAGTTCCAAGGCCTGGAGGAAGCCTTGGACCCGCTCTTCCCGCTTGGCTGAGAGTTTGTGCAAGTATGTCCATCGGAGCTGGGTGTCCCCACTGGCCTGAAGCCCCTCTCGCAGCAGCTGCTCAGTCACTGCAGCCTGGTCCCTCTCCAACTGCTGCCTCTTCCGTTCCTCTGCATACATGTCTCGGGCCTTCTGCTAGAGAAAAGTGGGGATTGGGGTGGGTAGATCATTTTTAGGTGTGGGTGGAATTGGGATGGAGGAGGGGTGGGGTGGGGCACAGGGCAGGTTAAATTAAGTGAAACAGTGGAGTCTGTACCAGATTTGGAAAGGCTTGGGAGTAGGTGTGGTGTCTGATGCCATGTTGCACGGGCCGGGCAGTGGCAATTTGGGGTCTATCTTGGTTTGTTATGGGTGAGGAACATCTGTATTTCTTGAAATTCTTCTCAGTTTTTCAATTAGAAGGGAACCAGATAAACATGGGTCTGACTTCTGGTCCCCCTACAAATGTACGGTTTCAGGCAAATCCTTTCCTAACCTCATTTCTGCATCTGTAAAGTGGAGGTTGTGCCTACCTTGAAGAGTGGTTTTAAGGATTAGAGATAATATATGCAAAATCCTCTCTGGCATATTAGCAGACTCTCAAACAGAAACAGCAATTTTATAAGTTATTACTGTCTATTCTCTACTGCAAGGAAGGTCTTATTCCTGTCTGTGCCCACCTTTGGGGTCACTTGCCTTGGTGACTCTAAGAGTGCCATGATCCTACTCCCTAAGCTATTCTTCAGTTCTGCTGACTTGCCTCTTATTTGGAGACCCACTTGACTCTTCCAGCAGATGACCCTCTTATGAATATTCTGAGATGCAAATTCAGATCCCTGAAGCGACTTACTGCATTCTGCCTAGTAGAATAGGTGTTAGTGTCCATAGTCTACTTTTTCTGTTAGAAGACAAGCCCTTGAGGGCTTTATAGAGCCCTAGGGCTCCTGGAACCAGCTCTGACACCAGGCAGGTGATCATACAGCACTTCTTACACTTGTATCTTTGGCAAACCATGAACTCCTAGAAGACAGAGACAGTGCTGCCACCTGGAATGCCCTGTATATATGAAATACTCAGTTGACTGACCATGGGATCCCAGGAGGGAGGGAGGATACTTATGCCACAGGATGAGGAAAAATCCCTTTGGAAGAGAACCAAGGCCTTGCCTCGTGCCTCACTGATGCACTCTGCTCCTACCAGTCTAACTGGCCCACAGACCCTCTGCAGTTTCTCCTGCCAAACCTATCCCATGGAAGAGAAACTAGGTTTTGCTTCCTACTTGGCATCCTATACCTCTATCTTCATCCTTTAAAGAACACCTTACATTTGTGTTGGCACTTCACCTGAATGCAGGCAGGGGGCTACAGCCAAGGCAGAGTCTGACCTCTACTTTCCAGGAATCAGCAGTTCATTTTTAGAATGGCAGATGTGACAGAGCTCCTAAAGATCATCTACCCCGGTCTCCTCAATTTACAAACAAGGCCACCGAGGCTGTAATAGGAAGGGACTTGGCCTGTATCACACAGCTGGCTGAAGTTCTTTTGGTTTCTTCAGGAAGGTGGCTTGAGAGGAAATTTATCTTGTACCTATGGAATGAGCTCTGCTTGCTGAAAATGAAGAAGATTTAAAGCACTGACCGATAAAGATCAAAGACTACAACCTTCAGTATGGATTAAACATCAACATAAAGAAAACAAAAACCCTCACAACTGGACCATAAGCAAGATCTTGATAAATGGGGAAAAGACTGAAGTTGTCAAAGATTTCATTTTACTTGGATCCACAATCAGTATCCATGGAAGCAGTAGTCAAGAAATCAAATGATGTATTGCATTGGGCAAATCTGCTGCAAAGAACCTCTTCAAAGTGTTTAAGAACTGTGGTGGTTATATTTTTGTGTCAACTTTGCTGGGCCTGGTTGAGTGGCTGGGCAGCTGGATGTAGTATTCCCTATGATGAGGCTGATAATCGACTCTATGGTGGAATCTACTGTGAGCAGCTGAGTAGCTGCCTTTGAATATGTGGTCTGCTTCCCGTATATAATAAGCAGCAGCTTTGGGAATGGTCTCTAGCTTATGGCACACTTGGACCCTGCCTGTAGCCGTGTCGGTGTTCAGCAGCCTGCCATGCTCTGCTGACCTTGGGACTTAATATCGTGGATTTGAATTAATGGCCTGCCGTGTGGTTTGGTAACATTGAGACTGTGCCATTTTATTTGTCAACCTTGGGCTTGTTTGCCTCAGCAGCCAGTAGCTGCCTGAGTGAAGAAAAGCCTCTAGATCCAGTGGGCCAGGAGCAAGAGACAGAGCTGAAGCCCAAGGTCGAGGGGCTTTTACATAGCTCCTAGAGCCTGGCACTTTGAACTTGGGACTTAAAGCCTCTAAATTGTAAGAACAAACTCCTGTTTGTTAAGGCCATCCCATTTGTGGTATATTTCTTGTCAAAGTGGTACTAGGTAACCAAAACAAGAACAAAGATGTCACTTTGAAGTCTAAGGTGCACCTGATCCAAGCCATGGTATTTTCAATAGCTTCATATGCATGTGAGAGCTGGACAGTGAATAAGAAAGACCACAGAAGAAATGATGCTTTTGAACTGTGGTGTTAGTGAAGAATATTGAAGGTACCATGGACTGCTAGAAGAACAAATCTGTCTTGGAGGAAATATAGCCAGAATGTTCTTCAGAAGTGAGAACAGCCAGACTTTGTCTCTCATGTTTTGGTCATGTTGTTAGAAGGGACCAGTCCCTGGAAAAGGGTATCATGCAGGGTAAAGTGGAGGGTCAGCAAATAAGGGGAAAGACTCTCAATGAGATGGACTGACACAGTGCCTGCAACCATGGGCTCAAACACGGCAATGATGTGAGGATGGTAAAGGACTGGGCAGTGGTTCATTCTGTTGTACACAGACAGTTTGCTATAAACTGGGACTCACACCTAATGACAACAACAAGGATAAGCCATGCTTTCTAGGGGTAGAGTGGGGAAGCTCGAGACATGCATCTGTACATCCGGCCTCTACATGGTCTGGCTATACACTCCCATTAATAGGTATACTCACCTTTAGAAGATCCTCAGGTAACAGAAGTCCTAACAGAGACTTTCTCTCTCCCTGATCATATTGTCTATGTTTCTGTTGTTGTTGTTAGGTCCCACCGAGTTGGCTCTGACACATAGCGACCCTCTGTACAACAGAACGAAACACTGCCCGGTCCTGCACCAGCCTCACAATCCTTGCTATACCTGAGCCCATCAATGCAGCCACTGTGTCAATCTACCTCATCAAGGGCCTTCCCCTTTTTTGCTAACCTTCCACTTTATCAAACATGATATCCTTCTCCAGGGAATGGTCCCTTCTGACAACTTGACCAAAGAAGGTGAGATGAAATCTGGCGATGCTTGCTTCCAAGGAGCATTCTGGCTGCACTTCATCCAGGGCAGATTTGTTTGTTCTTCTGGAAGTCCATGGTAGTTGCAGTATTCTTTGCCAACACAACTCAAAAGCATCAACTCTTCTTTGGTCTTCCTTATTCATTGTCCAGCTTTCACATGCATACGAGGCGACTGAAAATACCATGGCTTGGGTCAGGCGTATCTCAAAGAGACATCTTTGCTTTTCAGCACTTCAAAGATATCTTTTGCAGACAGGCATATGAGGTGAACATTTACATTAGGTAAATATACTCCTTGGAGAGAACAATCATGGGAGAATAAAAGGGCTGTGTATGCACAGGGAGACAGCTCAGGAGGCAGGAGTGCATAGAGGGAAGGACACAGGGAAGAGGTATCTATGGGGAGGAAGTGGGAGGGGAGCTGTTGCATTGAGGTAAATTGTAATCAATGTCATGAGACAAAGTGTATGTGAGCTGCTGTATGGAAACTGAATTTGCTCTGTAAACTTTCACCCAAATCACAATTAAATAAATAAATAGAAGAGGTCTTTTGCAGCAGATTTGCCCAGTGCAATATGTCATCTGATATCCTGACTGCTGCTTCCATGGGTGTTGATTGTGGAACCAAGTAATATGAAATCTTTGACAACTTCAATCTTTTCTCCATTTATCATGATGTTGCTTATTGGTCCAGTTATGAGGATTTTTGTTTTATGTTGAGATGTAATCCATACTGCAGACTGTAGTCTTTAATCTTCACCAGTTAAGTGCTTCAAATCATTTTTACTTTCAGCAAGCAAGGTTGTGTCGTCTGCATATTACAGGTTGTTAATGAGTCTTCTTCCAATCCTGATGCCACATTCTTCTTCACATAGTCCAACTCAGCATACAGATTGAACAAGTATGGTGGAAGGATGCAACCCTGACACACTCCCTTCCTGATTTTATACCATGCAGTATTGCCTTGTTCTGTCTGAATGACAGCCAGACATATTGATAGTGCACTGGCTACATTAACAGTATAATGCCCAATCGGGTAAGTTTTTAGTTACCTAATGCCGTTCTGACAAGAATATACCACAAATGGGATGGCTTAAACAAACAGAAGTTTATTCTCTTACAGTTTGGAGGCTTTAAGTCCAAGTTCAAAGTGCCAGGCTCTAGGGGCTGGGTGAAGGCCCCTCAACATTGGGCTTTAGCTCTGCTTCCTGCTCCTGGCCCACTGAAGCTAGAGGCTTTTCTTCATTCAGACAGCTACTGGCTGCTGAGACTACCAAACCCAAGGTTGACAAGTAAAACGGCACAGTCCCAATGTTACCAAACCAACAGCAGGCCATTAATTCAAGTCTATTGTAAGTCCCAAGATCAGCAGAGCATGGAAGGCTGCTGAACAACGACACAGCTACATGCTGTCAAGCGTGTCGTAAGCTAGAGACCATTCCTCAAGGTTCTTATGTACAGGAGGCCGACCACATCCCCAAGGCACCTACTCAGCTACTCACAGTAGATTCCACCATGGAGCTGATTACCAGTCTCATCACGGGGAATACTATATCCACCTGCCCAGCCACTCAACCAGGCCCAGCCAAACTGACACACAAACTTCACCACCACAGTGAGGGTATTACTTCTTTCCTTGGAGACTTTCTGCACAGACCTTATTTTAAGGACTCCATAGAGCTCCCTTTGAGAAATGTGGTTCTAACCTATTAATCAAATCCCTTCTGGGCATTAAGCCTCTCTGCTCTTATTCTCTCCTCAGTAGAATCAGGGAACAACATGTAATAGCTCTTCCAGGTCCTCAGCTTTGAAATATTCATAAGCCAAGGAAAAGTCCTCTCCTAAGCCCCCATTTCCACAATCAGCATGCCCAGGTCAGTACCACAGGGACATATTTCTGAGGTCTGCCTTGCTACAGAGAGAGCACTTCCTGCTGGAAACACGATGTTCTGAAGCATCCCGAGTCTCCCCGCTGGGGAACTGTACCGGGGCCAGGATAAATAGGGTGCTACATGTATGTGGCTGGTGAAGGGCCCAGAGACATACACACCAATACTGGCCACCGTTCTCAGAATATGTGCTTTGTTCTAGGCACTATACTCAGCGCTTTTCGTGTTAGACTATGGAAGCCTCATCATAAACCTGTGAGGGAAGTATTATTACTATTATTACTCTTACTTCATAGATAAAGAAAATGAGATGATACTCGGAGGGGGTCAGGAATGTCTGGGCCAACAGCTTAAGCTTTTTTAACTTCGCCTGAGGAGAAGACAGTGTCTACCTGAAGAACACTAAATAAAATGGTCTATCCAGCTCTATATTTAATCTCTCTAAATGCATTAAAGGTAGTCTAGTGGGAACATGCGTTTTCTCCTATCATCTCATACTTACAGAAAACAAGATGAACCAAACACTTTTTACTCCTCTCTGTCAATAATCCCTCAGGGATTTACCATCCATGTAACTTGTAACTGAAGATCAGTTGTGCTGCACTGCCACCCACCCCTCCCCTATTTGTCCTCTGTGTCCCTGCTGTTAAGTCTTAGTGTGTCATGGTCAAGATCTCCCCACTTTGCCAGCCTTCATTCCCTACCCGACTCTAACCAAGAGACTGACTGGATGTCATGGTCTCTTCAAATACCAAGGTCTGGCCCCTGACAACCCGTGACTGAGTCCCAGCTTCCTTTAGCCTCTACCAGCCTCTACCAGCTGCCCTCATCCCAGTAAACTATTCTAGGTCTACAGTCCAGTCCTTCCACTCTGCCCCGGCTTCCTGCAGGAGATTGGGACACACTGAGCTGGGCCTGGACACAGCTTAGATTTTGACAACGGAAATTTGGGAGATGGGACAAAAGCACAGATAAGGAGGTAGGAACTGAAGGGTAGGATGAGACAAGGAGCTGGGAAGAACCCAGTTTGGCCATGAGGTTGGAAAGATCAGCTCTCTAGGCTAAGGATGCTGTTAGGCTGGATTCCCTTAGTGCTTCTGCCAAGCTGCTAAGGTTTCCAGAAACAGATCTTTGAGGGCTCCTAGGTACAGAAAGTCTAGCCAAGACCACCAAGAGGCCTGTTGGAAAAAGTTTCAGGACAGTCAGTAACTGTTACAGCCTTGGTTTACTCACTCTAAAAATGAGGGCCGTAATAATACCTACCCTATAGCACTACAGAATCAACATAAAGGATCCCCGATGCACAGTAAGAGCCTGATAGATATTTGCAATTATAATTAATAAGTATAAAATGGACCGCTTAATAGTTTTCCTCAAACACGTCCCACTCCATTCCAGCAAACCAAACCATCCACTCAATTGGCCAGGGTAAAACCTGGATGTCTTGGTTTGTAATAACATCAGTACTTGGACAAACTTGTTTATCCTGTAAGAAACATGCAAGAGGCTCAGAACTACATCACCAACACTATCACTAACAATAAACCTCCTCAGAAATGTTTAAATTTGCTTTGTAGCCTGTGTTATCCTTATAATACACCCCACTATGGATGTATAGTTAAAGAACTGCTTTTATAGCCTGTGTTATCCTTGTAATACACCCCACTATGGGTGTATAGTTAAAGAACTGCTTTTAAGCTACTTGAGTTCATTCCTTTCTCTGGGACTATACTATCAATTCCTCATGTTGTTGTTGTTATGTACCACTGAGTCGGAGTCAACTCACAGCGACCCCTCCTTGGGTTTCCAAGGTGGCATCACTACAGAAGTAGATTTCCCAACTTTCCTTCCGTCAATTCCATATAGTTAGATTCAAATGCTTCTGTTTAATGTTTGTCCCCCACCCAACCTTCAGTCCATTCAGTCTTCCCCTTCCCTACTGCTACCACCCTAACTCAAGGCCCATCATCTCCTACTTGGACCTTAGGAGTCTAAGCTCTTTGCTTTGACTCCTCTAAAACTCCCAAGTGATTTTTGGGAAATGTAAATCAGACTCTGTCATTCCCTTGATTAAAATCCTTGAGATTTGTGACCATGGCCTATGAAGCCCCATATGATCAAAAGTTACTTCTCTAACCTCATTTCACCCACCTCTCCCCTTTCCAAACCAAACCAAACTCACTGCCATAGAGTCGAATCTGACTTATAGTGACCCCTCCTTGGGTTTCCCAGGTGGTATCTCTATTGAAGTAGACTGCCCAGTCTTCCTTCTGAGGAGTGGCTGGTGGGTTTGAACTGCCAGCCTTGCGGTTAGCAGTCAAATGCTTTAGGTACTACCTGCTGCCTTGGAAAGGACCTCTGGTGGCACAGTGCCTAAAGCATTTGACTGCTAACCAGAAGGTTGGCAGTTCAAACCCACCAGCTACTTCGTGGAAGACTGGGCAATCTATTTCCGTAAAGATTTACTGCCTCGGAAACCCAAAAGAGGGTCGCTATGAGTTGAACTGACTCGATGGCAGTGAGTTTGGTTTATTTTTGGCTGCCTTGGAGGCAATTCCAACTCATAGCAACCCCGTGTATTACAGAAAACTTGCCCACAGGTTTTTTTTTTTTTTGCCTATAACCTTCACAGAAGCAGATTGCCAGGCCTTTTTTCTGCAAAGCTGCTGGGTGAATTAAACCACCAACCTTTAGGTTAGTAAACCAGCACAAACTATTTGAGCCACCCACAGCTCTTTCCCCTTCTGGCATAATGGCCCCTTTTTGTTCTTCCAAGACCCAAACTTTATAACCTCAGTATCCTCATATTTGCTGCTCCCTTTGCAGAGAACAATTCCTTTCACCCAGATTTTAGCATGACTGGCTATTTCTTATCTTTCACTTCATGACTTATAGCATTCCTTGACTGCTCTGTTCAGTACCCCACTCTCTTCACTACTTTCTAGTATATCACCCTGTGTATTTTCATGACTCTGTTGCAATCTGAAATTATCTTGTGTATTTGTTTATTATGTCTCCCCAACCAAGAATATAAGCTCCATGAAGACAGGGACCTTGTCTGGCCAGCCAACTGCTGAATCTCCTGTGCCTAATACAGTGCCTGACTTGTATCAGGTATTCAATAACTACAGAATGAATGAAACTTGAGGTGACTCCTCTGACAACCAACTGGGAAAGTATCTGAGAAACTTGAAATTACTATAAAGGCTGCTGAGCAGCCCAATTAGCAATAACAATATCCATGTACAAGCTGCTGTAAGGATAATGAATTTGCTCTGTAAACTTTCACCCAAATCACAATAAAAATTTCAAAAAGAATATCCATGTACAAAAGCTCATACATGCTTCTCCATGGGCTTCATGCAGAGCCAATTTACTCTCACTTTATAGCTATAATTCTAATAAGCTTGATTTGCTGGTTTCCTTGCCAGTAGCTGACTTAAAGCAATACACTGGAAGGGAAAGGAAAGAGAAAAGAAGGGGAAGGGAGAGAAAGGGAAGGGAAGGAGTATGCTGTCAAAATTAGCTACTGACAGCAATAGGAAATGACAGGAAGAAATACACAAGAAATCTCAAAGTCTCACCCTTCAAGGGGATCACTGTACAGTGAAGTGCTTAAGATGTCATTTACCATTATAATTATCATTAAAATGATTATCAAATGCCTGGTATGGCGTAGGTGTCCATGAATTATCTATAAGGCACATTTCAGAAAGTTTCCCTTCAAAGGATTTTTTAGAAAGTTTTGGATCTTGAAGCTTTGGTCATGTGGAGAATGTATGGGTAATTGAGGCTATGCTGTTGGTCCTTTCACTTTAAACTCACCTTTTTCAATTTCCTCAAATTCTGAGACTAAATGATCAAGCAATGATCAAACCTTCATCACCTGATTGACTTATACCAAGAGTTCTGAACTTGGGATTCATGGATAGATTTTAAGGGTTATGTGAACCCCCTGAAAACAGTCTATGTGTTTGAGTGATAACGTGCAATTCTATGCAAAATTCCATGTATTTGAGTGGTCTGTGCCATTTTTCAAGGAAGAGAGTCTGTAGTTTTCATCAGATTCTCTGAGGAGGTCCCTGCTGCCAAGGAGACTGAGAAGTCCTAACTTATCATTCTCTCTGCTGCCTGTTATCTCTCCAGACTCAAAAGTAAGTACAAGCTTTGTGTTTCAAATTCAGGTTTCTACTTCTGTAGCCTTGGGACAGTGACTTAAGTCTCTCTGCTCCTCATTTCCTTATCTGAAGAAGGAAGACATCAAACCTGCTGGTTGTTGAAAGGCTTAAAAGAAAACTTACATAAAAGCACCTAAGTTGACCAGCAACTAAATTAGCTACCACCACCTGTACCACCGTTATTACTAAAGAGTGCTGATCAGACATGGGTGCCTCTGCCTCCCAATGAAACTTGTCTAAGATTTGGTGATCAAAATTAAAAGTAGAACTTCAAGTCTTAATACAGCATAGTTGTACAGTTCTTAATCCTTTCTGGAAAAGGTTTGCTCTTTGTATATTTCCACTGCTAGAATCTTTCTTCAGAAAATAATGGCCAATTTCCCTGGAAAGCCTTTACTGGGTTTCTGTAGTAAGGAAATGAAAGACTTGTTGCCTTAACCCTAATTCTGTCTCTTACTAGTTATATGTCCTTAACAAAATCATTTCTATTAACTCAGCAGCAAAGGGAGAAAGGAGCTAGTAACATCTATCTGATTGGTTATGGGTGATAAAATGAGAATATGCACGTAAAATATTAATTTAACAGTGTTTGACACAAATACTAAGTGGTAGATAACTCTCATCACTATCAGCATCATTAACATGATTACTGAGTACCTGGTATACAGTAGGTGGTCAATTAATGCTAACCTTCTCTTCCATCTCAACCTACTCAAGCCAGTCCTGAACTCTTACCTGAAGCACACTGTGGTTCATCTGGAACTGCAGGATGGCCTCACAGAACTTCCAAAATGTATATTCTGGCCATAGAACTGGCTGGAAAACCAGGCAGGAGTGAGAGGTCTGGAAAAGGTGAGGAAGAGAGAGTATGATTTAGTTTCACATCCCTGGCCAGGCCTCCAAAGAAGGAGCAGGCTGAGCAGGACCCAGAAGCCCAGAGATGAAAATGGCACAGATATCCTGAGCTGCTGCCACCAGCCCTGATTTACTAATAGGGGGAGGGGTCATCTGAGGCACTTAGATCAGCTGCCTCCAGTAAAGCAGAAATAAAACAAGACTTGATCAACATTTCCACCAGGATTTTTCTAAGAGCCAATTTTAGGACTATGAAATAACATCTGGATTATGTTTTGGCTCTTGGCCCTTAAAGGTCATCTGGGAGACACACTGGTAAAAGTCAGCAATGAACAAATGGTAACTGCCATTGTTATTTTTAAGTAGCAGCAGTATGGCACAGTGGTTAAGAGCATAGGCTATGGAGCTAGACTGTCTGGCCTTAAATTCTGGCTCCACCACTTAACATCTATGTGACCTTGGGCAAGATACTTAACCTCTCGAATTCAGTTTCCTCAACTGTAAAACTGTAAAAGCTGGGTAATAAGAATACCTAGCTTTCAGGGTTTTATGAAGATTAAATCAAATACGTCCACAAAGTAGTCAGAGCATAGAGCCAGGTGAACTTTAATAATAATCACTGATTTAAGAATCCCTTTTCTAACACTCTCGACAGCCACTGCCTGACACCTTTGTTGTTGTTGTTATGTGCCGTTGAGTTGGACCCGACTCATAGCGACCCCTCCTTGGGTTTCCAAGGCAGTATCACTACGGAAGTAGATTGACACCTTTAGTGGTAGGGAATTCAGTGCCTCAGAGGACAGGGGTAACTAGCTATGTGACAGCTTATTATACTAAACCAATGTTACTTTCCCCAGAACCTCCACCAAGGCCCCAGTTCTTCTTTTCTTTGGAACAAGTTTGTATCTTCTTCAAAGTGACATTCTTTCAAATATTGGAAGGCTAGATTAGAGGTGCCTGTTTTCTGTTCCCTAGTGACTTGTTCAGAGTCTGTCCTTGCCAACAAACTAAATCTCAAGACAGTCAGGATCATTTCTGACTGGGTCACTGTTGTACTCCCATCACAAGGGAGGAACTGTCATCATGCTTCCCTTTTCAAGACCATTATCCTTCATTCATTCCTTGCAGGACTTGAGTTCTAGATTCCTTGCTATCTGGTTGGCTTCTTCTGATAAGTCCTCCAGCTTACCAACATAGTCTCCTAAAACTCAATGCCCAGAAATAAACTCTTCAGATGCAATCTGGAGAACAGAGTGGGCCGCAGAACCATTAGCTGAACACTCTATTTTTTCAATGTACCCAAAGACTGAAAGTATCTTCAGTAGCTGAATCTTCTTAGTTCACTTTTAAGACTGTGGTCCATTAAAATTCTGAGAGTTTTATCATGTGAGCTGCTTCCAAGCTGGATCTTTCCCTCCAACCTCTCTTTTTGTTTTGTGTCTTAAATGCTCTTTGAACAAGAACTTACCCTATTCATGTTTTAGCAAGGGGCCAAGTTAACAGGAGACAGATATTTTAAAACAAAACCAATGTATTTGGGGATATGAGCTTTTGGAGGAATAGCTATCCTGGGAGGCAAGGGCATGCTCTGAAGAACAAGTGTGCATAGAGTTTATATCCCCAAGGACTATGCTTTCATTGACACGGCCCTTAATTCTAAAGGGAAGAGACAAGTAACTGTAAGGCAAGTTTCCCACCCAAAGGTGCTGGGGGACCTGGCAGGTTACCAAGGCAGAAGTCCAGTTCGCTGAACAGGAACACAAGTGAAATTTCCAATACAAGTGGAGAGCCTGGACTTCTCTAGGCTGGGTGCCTTGCCCACTGGACATGAAGAACCACACAAGTGCACAAAGCCAAAGACAGACGAGGAAGGGACAGCAAAGGTTACCAGGCCCAGCCTGGAGATACCTCTTCAGATTTCAGCTTTTTCCCCAACTTTTCTGGTAAAAGTAAATGGGGCAGCATGAGCCACTCTAATCCATTCTGTGGGTGCAGTCACAGTTTTCAGGCTGTCACAGACAGAATGATGGTTAGGAACTACCTACCTGCCAGAGCAAGAAGTCGCTTAGCCTCACTTCCCCAGAAGTCCGTATCAAGATGTCTGGATGAGGAGAGTGGTTGGTATAGAGGCACTTATCGAGCAGGGACTCAGAGATATCGCTAAGGTGAGAGTGGAGGAGACAAAAACAAGCTCATACATCTCTTTTTGTATTTTCTCATGGTGAACTTCCAGTTTATAGAACACCATCAAATATATTAGCCAACAGAAGGTTCTCAACAAATGCTTGGTAAATTAATAAATGACTTTAATGCTCACAACTACATAGGATATTTCTATCTTCATTTTATAGAAAAGGAAACTGAGGCTCAGAAGGGATAAATAATTTGCCCAAAGTCATTAAGCTACAGGACTAAAATCAGATGCACCAGCTGTAATTGTGTTGTCTTTCGTTTAAAACACTGCTTTTTTTAAAATGCATACACCCTATGACCCAGCAATTTGATGAAATACTATGCTGCTGCTTTTTTTAAATAAAGGTAAATCTAAACGTATTGATTTGGAAAAAAGTCTCAGATCTAATGTTAAATGAATAAAGCCAAGTTTCAGAAGCATATAGTGTGTGATTTTTGGGGGCAAACACACACATACACTCTCTCTCAAACTCACAAAAATATACAGTTGTTTTTGTTAGGTATTGTCGGGTCAGTTCTGACTCACAGCAACCCCGTTGTACACAGAATGAAACACTGCTCAGTCAAACGCCATCCTCACAATTGTCACTGCTTGAGTTCATCATTGTAGCCACTGTATCAATCCATTTCATTGAGGGACTTCCCTCTTCTTTACCAAGCATGATAATGTTTTCCAGGGACTGGCCTTTCTGACTACATGACCGAAGTATATGAGATGAACTCTGGCCATTCTTGCTTCTAAGGTACACTCTGGCTATACCTCTCCCAAGACAGATTTGTTTGTTTTTCTGAGAGTCCATGGTACCTTCAATATTCTTCACTACCACCACAATTCAAATACATCAATTCTTCTTTGGTCTTCCTTATTCACTGCCCAGCTTTCACATGCATATGAGGCAACTGAAAATACCATAGCTTCAGTTAGGCACACCTTAGTCTTTAAAGTGACATCTTTGTTCTTTAACACTTTAAGATGTATCTTGCAGCAGATTTTCCCAGTGCAACACATCATCTGATTTCTTGACTACTGTTTCCATGGGCATTTGTTGTGGACCCAAGTAAAATGAAATCCCTGACACTTCAATCTTTTCTCCATTTATCATGATGTTGATTAGTCCAGTTGTGAGGATTTTTCTTTCTTTACATTGAGGTAAAGGCTACAGTCTTTGATTTTCAGTAAGGGCTTCAAGTCATCTTCAAGTCAGCTTTAAGCAAGCAAGGTTGTATCATCTAACCCTGATGCCACGTTCTTCTTCATACAGTCCAGCTTCTTGGATTATTTGCTCAGCATACAGATTGAACAAGTATATATATATATGTGTGTGTGTGTGTGTGTGTTATGTATGTGTGTGTGTGTGTTATGTATGTGTGTGTGTGTGTTATGTATGTGTGTGTGTGTGTGTATATATATATATGTATATATATGTATGTATATGTTTATACATATGTATATAAAAAGTACTTAAGAATATGAGTACATACATATGAATATATACACACACACATATATAAACTTATACATATATAAAGAACAAACTCTAGAAAGACGCATACCATATTATTAATGGTGATTACCTCTGGAAGGTATTACAAGAAGTGAGGGAGGAAAGATTGTGTCTTTTTACTTTGTATACTTCTGTATTGATTAAGGTTATTATAAAGAACATTTTTAAGATTTTAAAATACATACGGAACTAGAAACACTACAAGACTTCATATTAATTGGGATTTTAAATAAACATCAATATGAGTAGCACTACTGTGTTTGTTAAGAGCCACTTTCCCAAGCAGCACTGAGAAAACTGGTGACCAGCAATGTGCATCTTACATGAAACTTTTCTATCCATGGGAATAGGGAATTTGCAAGGCTATGTCTGTTAGCTCCAAGAGCACTGTTGAAATGTCCTATATGAAATGTCCTATATGGGAAAAGTAGATCTCCAGAAACTGGATCTCCACATGCAAAAAGAGTGAGTTGGACCCTTACCTTACACTATACATAAAATTCACCTCAAAATGGATCAAAGATCTAAATCCAAGAGCTAAAACTATGAAATTCTTGGAAGAAAACATAGGGGGAAAGGATCATGACCTTGGACGTGGCAATGGAGTCTTAGATTTTACACCAAAAGATAAACAGTAACAGAAAAAATCATTAATTTGGATTTTATCAAAATTAAAAGCTTTTGTCCATCAAAGGACACTATCAAGAGACTGAAAAGACAACCCATAGAATGGGAAAAAATATTTGCAAATCATCTATCTGAAAAGGGATTAGTATCTAGAATATATCAAAAACACTTACAACTCAAAAAATACAACAAAAAATGAAGCAATGCAATTAAAAAATTGGCAAAGGACTTGAATAGACATTTCTCCAAACAAGATATACAAATGGCCAAAGAGCACATGAAAAGATACTCAACATCATTAGTCCTTAGAAAAAGGCAAATCAAAATCACAATGAGAAACTCCTTCACACTAGGATGGCTATTATATTAAAACAAAAACAATGGGAAATAATGTCTTGGAAAGGATGTGGTCAAACTGCAATCTTTGTGCATTGCTGGGGGGAATGTAAAATGTTACAGTCATTGTGGAAACCAGTTTGGTGGTTTCTCAAAAAGGTAAACAGAATTAATTACCTTATGCCCCAGAAATTCCACTCCTAGGTATATTCCCAAAAGACTTGAAAGCAGGAACTCAAGCAGATACCTGTACACCCATGTTCACTGTAGCGTTATTCCAAATAGCAAAAAGGTAGAAACAATTCAAATGTCCATCAATGAATGAACGGATAAACAAAATGTGGTGTGTATATATATACATATACAATGGAATATTATGCACCCATAAGAAGATATGAACTTCTGACACATGGATGAACCTTGAAGACACTATGATAAGTGAAATAAGATAGCCACAAAAGGACAATTATTATATGATTCCATTTAAATGAGGTTTTGAGAATCAGCAAATTCATAGAAACAGAGTAGAATACAGGTTACCAGATCCTTGGAAACCTTATGGGGCAATTCTGCTCCGTCTTACAGGGTCACCATGAGTTGGAATCGATTTGAGTATAACAAGGTTGGTTTCTTGCTACATGTGGATACAAACCCATCTAGGAATAGTTTTCTTTGTTATGTTAATTAGATTTGCCACTATAAGTGTGTTTTAAGCCAATCACTTTTGAGATATAAAAGGACCAGAGTAGGCACAGCCCAAGTAAGCATGAATGAGGAAACACAGATGACATGTGAAGATCTCCAAGAAATACAACAACACCAGAAAAGCTGAGACAAGGATTTTTCCTTAGAGTAGACAGAGCCCTGAGAGCTGGTGTCCTGAATTTGGACTTCTGGCCTCCTAAA
>NW_006921618.1:13565157-13616052 GCF_000298275.1 Orycteropus afer afer | reverse complement strand
ACCCCTCCTTGGGTTTCTAAGGAAGTGTCACTATGGAAGTAGACTGCCTAACTTCCTTCCGAGGAGTGGCTGGTGGATTTGAACTGCCAGCCTTCTGGTTAGCACTCAAATTCTTTAGGCACTACACCACCAGAGCTCCTATCTTCATTATAGTAACACTAAAATACAAAGACCACCACTCATCTGTCAATTTGTCATACTGTGGTGGCTTACGTGATGCTATGAGGCTGGAGGCTACGTCACCAGTATTTCAAATACCAGCAGGGTCACTCATGGTGGAGAGGTTTAGTGGAGCTTCCAGACTAAGACAGACTTGGAAGAAGGAAGGGGTCATCCACTACTCAAAGAATTGGCCAGTGAAAACCTTATGAATAGCAGTGAAACACTATCTATTACTGGAAAACTTTATGAATAGCCCTGAAACTACATCCAATATAGTGCCAGATGATGAGCCACTCTGGTCAGAAGGCACTCAAAATTAACACTGCGGAAGAGCTGCCTCCTCAAGGTAGAGTCGACCTTAAAGACATGGATGGAGTAAAGCTTTGGGGACTTCCATTTGCAGATGGGCCACCACTCAAAATGGAAAGAAACAGCTGTAAACATCCATTAATAATCAGAACATAGAATGCACAAAGTATGAATCTAGGAAAATTAGAAGTTGTCAAAAATGAAATGGAATGCATAAAGATCAATATCCTAGATATTAGTAAGCTGAATTGGACTGGTTTTATGAATCAGACAATCAAATGGTCTGCTATGCTAGGAATGACAAATTGAAGAGGAACGGCATCACATTTATTGTTAGAAAGAACATTTCAAGATCTATCCTGACGGTTAGTGATAGGATAGTATCCATATGGCTACAAGGAAGACTTGTTAATACCACTATTATTCAAATGTACACATCAATCACCAAAGCCAAAGATGAACTGACCAAACATGCAATCAAGATATGCTGATTACTGGTGACTGGAATGCAAAAGTTGGAAACAAAGAAGAATCATCAGCAGTTGGAAAATATGGCCTTGGTTATAGAAATGGAGATTACATGATAGAATTTTTCAAGACCAACAACTTATTTCTTGCAAATATCTTTTATCAACAACATAAACTGGCTACACACGTGGACTTCGGTAGATGGAATGCACAGTAACCACAGTGGCTACATCTGTGGAAAGAGGCAATGGAAAAGTGCAGTATCTTCAGCCAAAACAAGGCCAGGAGCTGACTGTGAAACAGGCTATCAACTGCTCATATGCATGTTCAAGTTGAAGCTAAAGACAATTAAAACAAGTCCACAAGAGCCAGAATATGACCTTGATTATATCCCACCTGAATTTAGAGACCATCTAAAGAATAGATTTGATGCATTAAACACCAATGACCGAAAACCAGACAAACTGTGGGATGACATCAAGAACACCATATGTGAAGAAAGCAAAAGGTCATTAAAAAGACAGGAAAGGAAGAAAAGACCAAAAAGGATGTCAGAAGAGACTCTGAAACATGCTCTTGAACAGAGAGCAGCTAAAGCAAATGGAAGAAATGACAAGATAAAAGAGCTGAACAGAAGATTTCAAAGAGCGGCTGGAGACGACAAAGTCAATTATTATAATGAAATGTGCAAAGACTCGGAGTTAGAAAACCAAAAGGGAAGAACATACTTGGCATTTCTCAAACTGCGAGAACTGAAGAAAAATTCAAACTCAGAGTTGCAATATTGAAAGATTCTATGGGCAAAACATTGAATGATGCCGGAAACATCAAAAGAAGACGGAAGGAATACACAGAGTCCCTGTACCAAAAAAGAACTGGTCGATGTTCACCCATTTCAGGAGGCAGCATAGGATCAAGAACCAATGGTACTGAAGGAAGAAGTTGAAGCTGCACTGAAGGAATTGGCAAAAAACAAGGCTCCAGGAATTGATGGGATACCCATTGAGATGTTTCAACAAATGGATGCTACACTGCCAAGAAATGTGGAAGACAGCTACCTGGGCAACTGACTAGAAGAGATCCATATTTGTACCCATTCCAAAGAAAGGTGATCCCACAGAATGCAGAAATTATCGAACAGTATCATTAACATCACATGCAAGTAAAATTTTACTATTGTTATTGTTGTTATGTGCCGCCCAGTCAGACCTGACTCAAAGTGACCCCTCCTTGGATTTCTGAGGCAGAATCACTATGGAAGTAGATTGCCCAATGGTTGCAGCAATACACTGACACGGAACTTCCAGAAATGCAAGGTGGATTCAGAAAAGGATATAGAACAAGGGATATCATTGTTGATGTCAGATGGATCTTGGCTCAAAGCAAAGAACACCAGATAGATGTTTACTTGTGTTTTATTGACTATGCAAAGGAATTAGACTGTGTGGATCATAACAAATTATGGACAACATTGAAAAGAATAGGAATTCCAGAACACTTAATTGTGCTCATGAGGAACCTGTACATAGACTAGGAGGCTGTCATTAGAACAGAACAAGGGGATACTGCATGGGTTAGAATCAGGAGGGGAGTGCGTCAGGGTTGTATCCTGTATACTTATTCAATCTGTATGTTGAACAAATAACCCGAGAGGCTGGACTATACGAAAAAGAATGCGGCATCAGGAATGGAGGACGAGTCATTAACAACCTGCAATAGTAGATGACACAATCTTCCTTGCTGAAAGTGAAGGTGACTTGAAGCACTTACTGATGAAGATTAAAGACTACAGTCTGCAGTATGGACTACACCTCAACAAAAAGAAAATGAAAATCCTCACAACTGGACCAATAAGTTGCATCATGATAAATGGAGAGAAGATTGAAGTTCTCAAAGACTTCATATTACTTGGTTCCACAATCAACACCCATGGAAGCTGCAGTCAAGATATCACACAACATATTGCACTGGGCAAATCTGCTGCAAAAGACCTTTTCGAAGTGCTCAAGAGAAAAGATGTCTCTTTGAAGACTAAGGTGCGCCTAACCCAAGCCATGATGTTTTCAGTTGCCTCACAGGCATGTGAAAGCTGGACATGTCATTGAGTTGATCCCAACTCATAGCAACCCCTCCATGGTTTTCTGAGGCTGTATCTCTACAGAAGTAGAATGCCAGTCTTCCTTCGAGGAGTGGCTGGTGGGTTTGAACCGCTAGCCTTCTGGTTAGCAGTCAAATGCCTTAGGCACTATGCCACCAGAGCTCCTGGACAATGAATAAGAATTGATGCTTTTGAGTTGTGGTGGTGGCAAAGAGCACTGCAAATACCATGGACAGTCAGAAGAATGAACAAATCTGTTCTGGAAGAAGTGCAGCCAGAATGTTTCTTGGAAGAAATAATGACAAGACTTCTCTCACCTACTTTGGTCATGTTGTAAGAAGGGATCATTCCCTGGAGAAGGATATCATGCTTGGTAAAGTGGAGGGTCAGCAAAAAAAGGGAAGCCCCTCAATGAGATAGACTGATACAGTGGCTGCACCAATGGGCTCAGGTATAGCAAGGATTGTGAGGCTGGCACAGGACCGCGCAGTGTCTCGTTCTGTTGTGCACAGGGTTACAATGAGTCAGAGCTGACTCGGTGGCACCTAACAACAACAAAATACAAAGACACTTGGCATAGAGTAAATGTTCAGTCAATGTTAGCAATTATTACTATTATTGTTATTGTTTTATAAAGGAGACAGAGGACAACAGGGGTCTAGTGACCTGCTCAAAGCAACTCAGTTATAGTGGAAGAAAGTTTATTAAACACGCTTTAAGCGCAACCTATTTTATTATTCTATACATCTACTCACAATCTATTAATTTTATTGCCAGAAAAATAAATACCCTCGGAGAAATGAAAATGGGTGTTGCATGGTGGTAGTGGTGGTGGGGGGCAGTATTGAGAGGGTTGAACAGTGGTCATGGTAAGTGAAAAGGAAAATTCCAGCTATCTGAAGGGTAGAGTCTAATTGTAATTAGCTCATTGACTCAGTTATATGTATGATTTGTCTGAATTTGAATAATGTACAAAGCACTGTCTCAGGCCTTGATTAGCCTAATCTGAGCAGAATACCAAGCAAGCATCAGGAGCTGAGAGACTGAGCTATCAGTCTCTTGACCCTGGTGACCTTGCCCAGCCACACCAGACTAACCCACATGAGTAACCCCACATAGCCAAGTGACTAAACCATGCAGGGTAGAGAAGGTGGATATGGAAAAGCTTGTTGGACAAGAAAAAAGCAGAAGCTATATCTCAGTGGACACTGGAATGTGATATGAGCGTAAAGTAAGCTGGACTAGGAGTCAGTATCAGAATTCTAGTCCGAGACAAAAATAGACGTGAAATCTGCCAGTTAGCTATCTTTCCTTCTTTTTAGCATAAACATTTGCCCTTATTATTTTCAATATAACATTTGATACACAAAAAAAATTATATGAAACACATTAATTATAAAGCACAAGTATAATAAACTATAAAACTACCACCCAAGCCAAGAATTAGAAAATTACTAATAGCATGCATTCATCTACTTATACATCCCTCTTCTATCCGATCCTCCTACTGTTCCCTACGGCCTTGCTTTTTTTCCCCCAGCAGCTAATTTTCAATCTACATCTTAAATGACCTCTCTACACTGTTGCTCCCACCACTGCCCCATTGTCCTTCTCCCACCTGCCCCAAACAACTCCTTTTCTTGGTTTCTGTAATACTGCCTGCCCTGATTTTCTTCCTACCTCTCTGGTTGTTCATTCTTTCTCCTCCCTCCCGTTCAGGCTCTTTCTCCATTACCCAGCCAATATAAGGGTTTTTTCAAAACTCCATTCTATTTACAGAAAACTCTAACATCTCAACAGCAAAAAGACAAATAATCCAATTAAAAAATGGGCAGAAGACATGAATAGACACTTCACCAAAGAGAATATTCAGGCAGCCAACAAACATATGAAGAAACACTCACTATCATTAGCTATTGTTGTTGTTGTTGTTATGTGCCGTCGAGTCATATCTGACTCATAGTGACCCCTCCTTGGGTTTCCGAGGCAGTATCACTACGGAAGTAGGATTGCCCAACCTTCCTTCCGAGGAGTGGCTGGTGGGTTTGAACCGCCAGTCGTCTGGTTAGCAGGCAGCTATCATTAGCTATTAGAGAGATGCAAATCAAAACAACAATGAGATACCATCTTGCCCCAGCACTAATAGCAAAGTTCAACAAGATAGAAAATAACGAATGCTGGGGAGGATGTGGAGACATTGAGACTCTTATACACTGCTGGTGGGACTGTAAAATGATACAACCACTATGGAAAGCAGTATGGTGATTCCTTAAAAAGTTGGAATTAGAAATACCATTTGATCCAGCCATTCCATTACTAGGATGAGCCAGGAGAAGAACAGATACATGCATACCCATGTTCATCGTAGCACTATTTACAACAGCCAAAAGATAAAAACAACCTAGGTGCCCATCAACAGAAGAATGGATAACCCAACTATGGTACATACACACAATGGAATACTAAAGAATAACGGAGAATCTGCAAAACACCACATAATGTGGATGAACTTGGAGGACATTATGCTGAGTGAAATAAGTCAGTCACAGAAGGCCAAATATTATATTAGTCTGTAATTATAAAAAGACAAAGAAAAGTTTATATATGAAAGGAAATTTTCTTTGTTGGTTACCAGGGGTGGGAGAGGACGAGAGGGAACACTGTTAGGTAGAGACATGTATTGATTTGGGTGAAGAGAAGGGCAATGTACCAAATGTGAGTGATCAACATGGTGGCACTAAGGAAGAGGAAGACAAGAGAGGTACATGGGAGGTACAGACAACAAAGATGAATCCTTCTGCACATACAGTACTGCACTGTTAGTGAAGGCAAACACTGATATACGG
The DNA here is from genome assembly GCF_000298275.1 of Orycteropus afer afer. NCBI lineage: Eukaryota > Metazoa > Chordata > Mammalia > Tubulidentata > Orycteropodidae > Orycteropus > Orycteropus afer. The sequence goes on along the minus strand of NW_006921618.1, from coordinate 13,610,169 downwards.
GAGGACAGATGGGTGGACAGACTGAACTATTAGGTATGTCTGTGGAGGGGAGAATGTGCCCAAAACCATGTACAGGGTTGGCAGACAATGTTTCTACAAGTATATATGCATGTTCTGTAAGAATTCCCAGGTATATAGTAAAGCTGACAAGGGGCAAGGCTGTAGTCACTTCTTGGCCACAGCCAAGGAAGCAAGTAGCTGGACCTGTGGGCTCGGGACCATAGTCACAGGGGACATCAAGCTCAATTGGCATAACATACTACATAAAACACTGTTCCACATCCTACTTTAGCGACTGGGATCTTAAAAGCTTGCAAGTGGCCATCTATACAATGATGGGTCTCTCTTCATCCAGAGCAAAGAAGAATGAAGAAAATCAAAGACACATGGAAGCAATTAGTCCAAGGGACTGGTGTACCATGCAATCCTCAGCCTACACAACTATGAGAACAGAAGAACTAGATGGTGCCCAGCTACCAGTGTCAACCACTCAGAGAGGGATCTATGTAGGAGATCCTGGATAGAGAGGGAGACCAATGTGGAATGAAACTCAGAATCGTTGAAAATGAAAAAAAGGACCAGGTTTGTTGATCTGATAGAGCCTCATGGAACCACTGAGACTATGGCCCCTAGTTGCCCTTCAGGTCTGGAATTGAACCCACTCCTGTGGCTTCCAGCCAAACAAAAGACAGGCATATTAGGTAGATACACTCCTTGGAGAGAGCAATCAGGGGAGTATAGAAGGGCTGTGTATGCACAGGGAGACAGCTCAGGTGGCAGGAGCGCATGAGAGGGAAGGACACAGGGAAATGGTAACTATGGGGAGGAAGTGGAAGGGGAGTTGTTGCACTGTGGTAAATTGTAACAAATGTCATGAGACAAGGTGTATATGAGCTGCTGTATGGAGGGTGAATTTGCTCTATAAACTTTCACCCAAATCACAATAAAAATTAAAATAAAAACAAAAACAAAAAACCTCCATTCTAGGTTCTCCTCCCTCGATTCTCCTTAACTTCCATATGCATTCTCTTTGCTTCAGTTACCACCTATACAGGTGATCTCCACATTGTTATCTTCAATCCCAACTTCTCTTCTCAGCTGTTGACCCACTGTCTCTCTCTAACAACTATAGTATACCCAAAACCAAACTCTTGATCTTCCTCTTCAAACCAGATCTTCTTCTAGGATTCCCCAGCATACGGTTGCCACTACCCATCATTTCAGAAGTCAAAAATCCCTGAGTCATCTATAACACATTCTTTTCTCAGAATCAATCCATCATCAAGTCCTCTTGATTTTACCTACTACACAGCTCTTGACAGTCTAGCCATTCCATGACCATCACCATAAGCCAAGCTCCCTTTCTTCCAAGCACTTTCTACTTAGATTATTTAAACAGTTGTTCCACAAACAATATGCTCTTCACACTACTGCCTCTTTCTCTAAAAAACAAAACAAAACAAAAACCAGTTGTCATGGAGTCAACCCCAACTCATGGCGACCCCATGTATGTCAGAGTAGAACTGTGCTCCACAAGGTTTTCAATCACTGATTTTTTTGGAAGTAGATCGCCAGGACTTTCTCAAGGCACTTCTGAGTGTTTCTGAACCTCTAACCTTGTGATTAGGAGTCAAGGCTATTAACTCTTTGTGCCACTCAAGGACTCCCCTCTTTCCCTAGTTACTGCTTATTCTTCCTTCTTAGCTCACTTATCCTCGGGGACGCCTTCCTTACCAAGTCCATAGCTTATTATAAGTTCTTGTTGTATCATGCACCAATGCCTTTATAACACTAACCACCATTATAATTTTATGCTTATTTGTATAATCTTGATTAATGTTTGTTTCCCTTACCAGAATTTTGAGCTCTAGGAAGGCAGGAAATACACGTTTTTATTTTCAACTGTGTATCCTCTATGCATAGCAATGCTCCTGACATCACAGTTTGCACTTAAAACATATTTGTTGAATGAATGATGTGGCACAGAAAGATCACACAGCTGTTGAGGAGGAGAGGCATTCATAAACTGCCTTCTAATTCCATTCTCACCAAGCAACCGCCTGGTTTTTTAATATTGTTTCCTAGGTCAAATTGCGCCTGAGAAAGGAATCAGAACATTCCTGGGCTCCACATTCTACATGATAGAGGTAGAGGACAAGAACTCTGGAATTAGGCAGCTTTAGATATGAGCCCCAGCTCTGGACTTACTAGCAGAATGACCTTGGGCAAGTCACTTCAATGCTGAGATCAGTATTCTCATCTATAAAATGGCGAAAATACTTGAATTTCTCATACATGGTCATATGAAGTTAGCGATTTAATAAAATAGAGAACGTAACATATTGCTTGGAATATCTTTCAGATTATTACTTTACTACTGCTATTATTAGTTTACTAACATTATCATTAAATGTTAAATTACTAATAACATGAGATCCTGGGTAGATGAATGGCTTCTAAACTCCCTCCCAGCTCTAAACAATTAGGATTCCACCATGTTGTTAATGATTGACAACTTTTTGTTTTTTGAAACACACCTCAATTTTGCTTAAAACTGTAACATAAAAGACCTAAAAGACTCTACTCCCAACAAGCTACATTCCTAGAAAACTACTCATGGGAAATACTGCCAGAGAGTTCAGGCATCATTTCCCTTGAATACCATATCCTTGTTGCCTGCTTTGCTTTTTCTTTGGGGTTCTTGGCATGTGGTAAACTCAGAGAAATTCTGGAAATTCTGGCTGTAATAGGCCAATCTTAACTTCTAAGTTTGGAGGACCCGCCAAAATCTTTTCACGTGCATGCCTGATTTGACCTCTGGCCTAAGCACACAGCTTTGAAAGAGTTTTATGGCTTAATCCCTGAGCAACTAGGAATACCTGGGATCCAACAGTCCTTGCTCCACTCCCCAGGCCATCTCTCTCACAGCATTGCTGATCTCATGGCGGGATGTGTATGCAAAGCAGACGTTCAGGAAACACCTGAGAAGGGAAGAGCCAAGATATTCACCAGAGAGCCAGCAAAGCTGGGGAGCACAGACCTATGACTGGAGTCACTGACACAGAACACTCCTTCCCTGGAAGAACATATACCAAGTGTTAACTGTGGATACCTCTGAATGGTGAGATTTTAAGTTTTTTGTTTTTTCCAAGTTTTCTTGAAATAAATGTTACTAGTTTCTTAATAAGGAACTCTGGTGGCATAGTGCCTAAGGTATCTGACTGCTAACCAGAACACTGGCAATTCAACCCCACCAGCCACTCCTTGGACAGAAGACTGGGCAATCAACTTCCATTCAGATACTGCCTCAGAAACCCAAGGAGGGGTCGCTATGAGTTGGGACTGTCTTGACTACAGTGAGTTTGGTTTTTGTTTTTTTAGTTTCTTAATAATATAAATATTTAGTGACCCTTATTGCTCTCCTAACCCTCTTAATTTTTACTGCCACCAGCTTTCAGAGGATACGGACCCATGTGATATTAGCACAAGCAAAATAAGGAAATCTGATGCAAAACAAATTCACTGCCAAACACATATTATGTTTCAAAGCCACACATAATGAAGCTTGGATTATTGAACTGTTTCTTTCTCTGTCTGTATGACCTCTCATAGTCATCCTACCCGTGGTTTAAAGAACTGGAATAGAAAAAGATCAGTCTCCAGAAAGACAGGTATGAGGACTGCTATATAATCACCCCATCCCCTCACAAGTAAAACATTTATGTTTTCATGGGCCACATGAAGGAGGAAGTGGAACTGTGTGTGTGTGTATAAATGTACACACAAGTAACATAATGTTGCACCTCAAACTACTCCTGATTGCCTCTAGCATCAAATGCAGATCAAGAAAGGCCCAGGATATCCTCAAAAACAGGCAAGGAGTCAAAGACAGATACAGGCCCCTAAGGGGGAAATCTGAGTACTTACTTGTTGTAGTTTTTGGTGGCTTGTACAGCTTGTGCAATCAGCTCCTGGAGATCCAACGGCAACAAATGCAGATCGCCCAGGACCCGGATACACACCCCATGCTTTTGCAGTTTCTCTCTGATCAAGGAGGGGAAAAGAAGGCAGTTGGACAGAGCATCTGCCCAAGTGGAGGGAACCAAGCCTCTGATAATAATGAACTACAAAGATGCTGGGTGCTTTCCTATATGTCAGGCACTGTTCTACATATATTATTTCACTGCATCCCCTCAACAACTCTGAAAGAAGTATGTGATATTCCATTTGAGAGCAGGAAACTGAGGCTCAAATAGGAGAAGCAACTTGCCCAAAGTTATATAGGCACAAGTTCTGTGTCAGGACTGAAACCCAGGTCTGTCTGTTTTGACAACTCAAACTCTCTACCACACGTTACACCACTTCATGTGTCCTTGTCGGCAAATTGCATTTTATGTATCATGCTATGTACTGTCCCATCTTGACAAGCAAATAAACTCCTTAAGGGCAGGAGCTGTGTTATTATTTTTGTATCTCCTAGTGAAATATGATAATAGTGACAGTGGACATTAATTTGTATTTACTCAGTGCCAGACAGTGGTCAAAGTGCTTGACATGTACCAAAACACTCCATCCTTACACTGACCCATTCCCATTTTACTATTACTATTCCCAGATGAGGGAACTAAGGCAAAGGGAGGTTAGGTAATTTGCTCAAAATCAGAAAGTTAGTGAGTAGAAAGCCAGGATTTGAAGCTAGGGAGTCTGGCTCCAGAGCCTGTGCTCTTAATCATGATATTGTACTACTACCATATAGTAATTCCCAAACTCTGCACCCAGGGAAAATGAATTCACTGTTTCCCAACTAGCCTCCCTCATCTGGAATCCTATGGAGAAACTGAACAATGAATGTTTGCAAAATGAAGCTTAATAACAAAAAGTCTATTGTGGGGTGGGTGTATCTGGTAGGTCCTTGAGGACCTTGATCCAGACCTGAAGGTCCGGATCCATACTGTATCCATCCTATAACCCTCAACTGCATTTTTTCAAGGACGAAGCAAGATCTAAACATGTACTTTGGAGAACCCAGTGGAGCTACAGTAAACAAGTGAATAATCTATAGTCAATTCAAAGTAATTTTAATAATACTTAGATTCAAAGCCTGGTGCCATTACTTCCCAGCTGTGTGACCTTACATAACCACTTAACTTCTGTGAGCCTCAGTTCCTCCTCTGTAAACTGGGGGTGATAACTCTCCCTGCCACACTATCTCCACAGGCTTGTGTTAAGTATGTGACAGTGCTTATTTTCAGACATTAGGCATAGGATCAGTGAGGTCTACGGAGAAGAAGAAAAATGTAAAAACTTGGAAAGGAGCCAGAAGGCCTTGATTCCCAACCCAGCTCTGCCACTAGCTTGCTATGTAACCACAGGCAAGCCCTCCTCTTAACACTTTAGTTTCCCAGCTTATAAAGCTAAACTAAGCTAGTGGTTTTCAAACCTTTCAGCCTGAGAACTCTTTCTTCAGATAAAATCTTATGTAAATGTCCAATATATAAAATAGATAAATGAAAGGCACCCTGTCCTCCACTCTTTGTTTTCTTTTTTCACTCTTGTTCTGGAGCTCTATGACTCATTGTTAGAAAATCACTCCTAAAGTTTCTTCTTGCTCTGTCCAGGACTTAATGATAGCATAAGAACATTTTCTCTACTACTGGTTGATTCAAGCAATCTCAGTAGCATTTATATGACATGCATTTTGACCTTTCAAGGACACAGAATTGTCTCTGATCTTTTGAAGGACACCATAGTAGTTAAGAGCTCAGGACCTAGAGTCAGAAAGACCCAGTTTTGCATCTTGGCTTTGCCTATCTCATAGATGTGTGATCCAGGATACCTGCCTTAATCTCTCTGGTTTTACTTTCCTCCTCGCTAATATCATTCTCGTGGGATAATGTAAAAACAAACAAACAAACAAAAAAACAAACTCACTTCTGTCGAGTTGGATCCAACTCATAGCAACCCCTCCTCGGGTTTCCAAGGCAGTATCACTATGGAAGTAGATTGCCCAACCTTCCTTCCGAGGAGTGGCTGGTGGGTTTGAACTGCCAACCTTCTGGTTAACAGTCAAATGCCTTAGGCACTATGCCACCAGAGCCCCTGGGATAATGTGAAGATTAAATAAAAATATGTGTTAGGCTCAAGGCCTGGCACGTAGTAAGCACTTAAAAAAAGTAAGATGGTATACTGATATAGAAAGACATTATCATTCACAAAGGCATTCTTCCCTCCCATGCTTTCAGTGTGAAGTACACAAGGCTTTGAACACCTGGGATGTGCCCCCTATATCCCATTCCCCAAACCCTTGGGTTTAAACTCTGAGCCACACTTGTTCTGCTGGGGACCGGGAGTAGTATCTGTGGTCCAGAGTTTCATCATCCTGATGTGAACAGAGAGAAGCCTATCCCCATCACCCCCAGAAATTCACCCAGAGACAGAAATGACAGAATTGGCTTCCTCAAGAGCTGTTTCAGGTCCAGCCCCACTGGAGCTCTAGGCTCTCTGTGTTCCCATCTTCCTAGCCCTGGTGTAAGCAGGAGCTGGGCAGAGAACAGTCGTAATGAAGACTTCTAAGCAGTCTTGGCTGGTAAGAGCTCTGCAGTTTGAAGCCTACCAGGTTCCATCAAACTTCCACTATTCTTTCTGGTTTTGCTCCCTAAGTTAGCCTAAACTTACCTAAGTTAAGAACGATGCTGACGCTTCCCCATAAAGTATTCTTATGCACCACACCATCCCTCCCAAGAGAACATGCAGGAGATATAGTAACATTTTAGGGATGACTGCCTAGCACAAGATGACCTTTTCAATGATTCTTTCACCCTACTTCCCAGGCTACAGTGTACTGGTCTGAGGGTAGAAATTTAAGCTGTTATTGTTGTTGTTGTTATGTGCTGTCGAGTCGACCCCGACTCATAGCGACCCCTCCTTGGGTTTCCGAGGCAGTATCACTACGGAAGTAGGACTGCCCAACCTTCCTTCCGAGGAGTGGCTGGTGGGTTTGAACCGCCAGCCTTCTGGTTAGCAGTCAAGTGCCTTAGGCACTATGCTACCAGAGCTCCTGAAATTTGAGCTAAGGCAGGCCAATTAAAGGGTTTAGTGTATTCTTGGCTGTTCTCTTAAAGCAGAGAAAGCTGGTCTGCAGAGAGAGATGAAAGTAAATGTACAAAAAGGCTCTACTTAATAGATCTCAATTCCTGGTTTCAGTTTTGCTTGAGGCTGGCTGTACTTGTCCTTGCATTCTGTGGAAAACATCTATAGCCTCAAATAAAGTCCCCCTTTAAAAAAACAAAAAAGAAAAACTAGCATATATTTCTAATATTTGCCACTGAAGACTTCTAACAAATTTTATAAGCATTTACAGGGTCCATTAAAGAAGCCTTAGATAAACAGAGTCATGAGGGTTAAGGAAGGCTGGGAGTGGCGGAAGAATACGCCTTCCCCTCTGGCAACATCTTACTGTTCTTCCATCAAGCGGCTGAACTTCTGCCGGGCCAGATCCATTAGCCCATCTACCTCACTCTTGGAGCGTTTGAAGTTCTCAATGCTGAATGCGTAGACCGTCACCTCTAGGATGCCCAGGTTCAAACACCAGCGCAGAGTCTGAGAGGGGAGAAGGCAAGGAGCTAGGGTACAAGGAAAGGAACAGTGGGAAGGGACATGAGGTGCTCCTACCCTGACTCAGTGCTGGAGGTAGGAGACACACTTTTCTTCCTCTCTCAAACTGTGAAAACCTTGGATAACAGCAGTGCTTCCTTATGTCAGAATAATGGACCAAGTAAACAGAAAGCCACCACTTAAAAAACTGAATAATGTCAACTTAAAAAGTACTACTACACTGATGGCACTGTAGTTCACTGTAAAGAACTTTTCACTGGTTCTAGTCCCTGACCCCATCAGGCACTTGCTATAGAACTGTAGGCAAATCAATTAACCTCTGTGGGGCTTAGTTTCCTTATATGTAAAACTGGATTACAATCTAGCCTTCCTAAAATGGCTAAGGAGCAATATAAAAACACAAGGTATTATTACTCACAGCATAACTTCATTATCCTGGTAGACTGAAGGACTGATGATGTATAAGAATAAAAGCAACAACTGAACAGCTGTGCAACATTTAATAGTCTGTGAAGGATCACATACAATTTCCCTTGATAACATGATTCTATTTATTCCATTTGATTTTTCAAGTAACCACAGGCTTTATTTTATAATACCTATTTTATAGATGATAAAACTGAGGTTCAGAGAGTCGAAAAGCTTATCAGAATTTTCTATCTCTACTGCATGATTCTATTAGATGAAGTTCCAAAACAGGAAAAATTAATTATAATAATAAAAATCAAAGCAGTGGTTGCTGGGCAGCTAGGGGAAGAGGAAGAAAAAGGGCCAACTAAGAAGGGCATAAGGAATTGTATGGAGGGATATTCTATATTTTGACAGGAGTGTGGGTTAAACAGACTAATATAAATGTCAAAACCCAAAATCTGTACATTTCACTGTATGAAATTATAACTCAATTAAAAAAGGAAAACTCATACTGCTCTAACTCAGTACCATTCCCTAAGGCGGAGAACAAAACTGTGGTTAAGAATAACAATGTTGAAATGGGGAGCTTGGAGGTGAAAGGTAGGGGGTGGAAGACATTCAAGCACAGAAGTGAAAAAACAGATCTGAAGATCTGTCTTTCAGATTCCTTAACAGGCATACAAACAAATCTATTACCACCTCAGAAAACTTACCATTGAGAACTTGGCACCTGAACAGGCACAGGCCCTGCAGACCTTGCAAGGTAGCCATTTTGGATGGCACAACTGGGTCAGACCCACTACTGCTGATCTCAGCCAAATATAGCTATCAATAACAACAGCTTCAATTTTTTGAGCACTTCTTCAATATGTCATGCCCTGTGCCACATGCTTTTCATGTACCATCTTGTTTAATCCTCAAATCATCTCTTGAGGTGGAGATTATCACTATCCTCATATTATAGATGAAAAATTGAGGCAGAGGGAAGCTAGATAACTCACTATAGGTCAGAGACAGGAAGTGGCAGAGCTCCTAAGCACCAGGCAAAACTACCTCTTACTCAAATTATGAAAGACAGACTGGAATCAATAAACCTAAAAACCTGGCGTCAGGTCATATTCTTGTGCCAGCATTCATGGACTACAGACCATTATTTCCATTCTTCTGAAATTCAGTTTCACAAAGATTGGCATATTCCATTCCTATTGTTAAATTTAATGTTTCCTAATTTGCAATATGCATTAAAACCATGAAATATTCATGGCCTTTGCTTAGGGTAACCAACTTATCCCAGTTTGCCTGACATTTTCCCAGTTCTAATACCGAGAAACCTGCTTGCTGAGAAATCCCTGAGACTTGAACAAAGCAGGACAGGTAATCATCCAGCCTATGCTCAGAAATCTCATTCCAGGAATTTATCCTAAAATTCCTAAAAGCAGTACTATTTATAATGTCCACTAACAGTGGAGCAACTAAACAAATTATGTCAGATCCACAAGATGAAATGGTCTAGTCATTAAAACACATCATCTGAAAGATTGTGTGTCAACCTAGAAAAATACTTGCCAATATGTCAAATGAAAGTAAAGTTATCAAAGCTATAAATGTAATTTCATGATAAATGTAGAACATACTACAAGGCCTAGGATGAGGCACAGAGAAAAATAGAAACAATTGATTTACTAAGGTAGCAAGAACAGCCAATTTTGTGCTTATTTCTAATATTTTCCGATGAGTCACTGGGCAATTAACTTGTTAATGTTAATATGAAACTTATAGCAAGCAAGCAATAAAACAAACAGCTATAAAAACATTCTTGGAAACACAGAAAATTTGGAGGCTGGTTTTCTAGCTATAATCCAATCCTCCACAGACCATTCACCTTGAGTTGTGCCACCCACACCCACCTCAGCAAGCTTGTTGAACCCCTGTGAGTGGCCCTCCTGCCGCTCCACCTGGCACTTCTTGGCATAGCGACGGTTCCCATCCATTATAAATGCAATGTGTTTGGGCATTGGGCCTGCCTGTGGAGTAAGACAAATGATGAACATACTACAAACTCTTCAGGGCAAAAGGGGGACACTATTCCCAAAGCAGGTAAGACCGGGGATATATATGAAAATCCTGAGGAAGATAACTGGGTATTTTAAGCTTTTAGCTCAATAAATCGGTATTAAGCACTTTTATTTATTCATGTGTTTACTGAGCACTTTCTACATGCCAAGAACTATGCTAGACTTTTTATACTTTATCATATAATACTATAAAGCAAATATTATATTCATTTTACAGGTAGAAAAACCAAGGCTCAGAGAGGTCAAATAACTTTAACTTACACAAGTCAGAAAGCTAAGAACAGGTAAGGTGGGGATTCAAAGTAGGTCTATCTGCTTCCAGAGTTCATCTTTTAACCATGTACTATTAACCACCACCTTGGTTTCATTAGTCCAACTGAAAGGCTCAAGGATACTGATGGGTATGGTTAAATGCAGAAGGCATCCCCCACATAAAAGAGGCACCCACTCCTCACCTCCAGCCAACTGCTGCCACACAGGATATAGGGTGGGGAAGGCAATGCTGAATCTTCTAATTTTTCAAAGAAAGCCAAAACTCAGGATTTTTACATAAAAACTTAAATGTCAGGAGCCATTTTAAAACAAATAAAAAAGACATTTTAAAGGCTAGAAGCCCAAAGAAAGCTTTTATCTGGCTTACAGCAGCTTCAGATTGTGTAGCACAGCAAAAATAGTCTTGCAGTCCAGTGAAATTACTTCATATGGCCCTTTAAGCCATAGTCTTTGTAACTCCCACGAAATGACTGAGTGGGACTATGCAAACGAGATGCTTGTGGCCCATCAAGAGGATCTGATTGCTTGCTAAAATGTAAATAACATGCATAGCACCCTTGAAGGGGTGTAGCCATGCCAATAAGGTGTACGGAACTCTAGTAAGAGGATTAGTCAGTTTTGCCATCCCAATAGGCTTAAAATGAACCATCCCAAATGCAGAACAGGAAGGAGGACCTCACGACCACCAAGAAAGAAGAGCCAGGAGTAGAGCATGTCCTTTAGACCCAGGGTCTCTGCACTGGGAACCTCCTTGACCCAGGAGACAGAGACAGCTGTAACACTGGAGACTGAGAGCAGTGGCAGAAAAATGGCGACAGCAGAGCCAGGAGAGCGGCAGGAGACAGTGTTGTGGGCTGGGGCGAGAAAGCTAGTCTTTGGGCAAGAGGCTTGCTGGTGGAGTAAGGTGCCTTCGGGTACCTGGGGGAGCCAGGCTTGCTGATCTATGGAGCAAGAGCTGAGCACCTTTGGGCTGAGGCTTACTGGCAGAGTGGGGTACCTCTGGGGCATTTATCGGCAGAGCTAACAGAGCTTTGTGACACTTGCCTGAGCAAGGCAGAGACCAGGTTGAGGGGCCAAGTGCCAGAGAAAAACCTGCCTGCAACCACGATTGAGAAGAGGCTCTCTCCACTGAAGAACAACATCCTGAGCATTCCTGAACCTGAACTGTAACCTGTTACTTCCCTAATAAACCCTATTAACTGTGAGTATCGTCTGTGAGTTCTGTGGCCAGTCCAACAAATTATCAAACCCAGCAGAGAAGCAAAGTGTGCCATGGGAGGGACAGTTAGTGTCACAACTGGTATAAAGGTTGGAGGGTGGAGACATGTCTGATCTCTGCTTCACAGACATCTACCTTAAGCTGCTGATTTTTTACATTCCTTCCCCTTTGTGAAGTTAGAGGAGAGCAGATGCCTTCTAGCCATGTCATTTTTACAGGACTCCTCAGTCTATTTTCCCTCACCTGGAAGGGCTCTTCAATGACTGCTTCACCAGGCACCTCTCCAATATTTTCTACTTTTGTTAACTACAAGTAGCATTTGAAAAAACAAAATCCAGTGAAATCATGCCGCTTGTTATTCACAACACATAACTGTAGTGGTTCCCTAAGGAGATACTTTCATTTCCACCTGCTAGCGATCATTTGGCGTTTGTGTGTGAGTGTGTGTGGGAATAAGGCTTACTGACTCACACATTCACTGTTACCAGCTGCTTGACAGCCCATGGCTGACAGCAAAAACAAGCTGACTGGCCCTGTTCTCAAACTAAATCTCTGTCTCAAGCCCAGGATATCATGATTCCTAGAAAAAAAAAAGCCCAAGGAAGATTTGGGGAGATAAGGAATATGTAGGAAATAGAGTGATTGTAGATTTCAAATGGCTAATAGACAGCCCCAATAATAATAATAATAATAATAAATTAAGAAATAATAAAGGAAAAAAGTAATTAAGAACTGCTGGACACTGTGCTAAGTGTTTTATATGTAAGTTTCATTTAATCCTCATAATCATCCTTTGGGAGCTCTGGTAGCATAGTGGCTAAGACACTTGTCTGCTAACCAGACGGCTGGCGGTTCAAACCCACCAGCCACTCCTCAGAAGGAAGGCTGGACAATCCTACTTCCGTAGTGATACTGCCTCCGAAATCCAAGGAGGGGTCGCTATGAGTCGGGTTTGACTCAACGGCACATAACAACAACAACAATCATCCTATAATTGTTAAAGTCACATGGTTAGTGACAGAACTTCACTTATGTCTGTCCTCCTAAGCCCAAACTCTTAACTGTTATGCTCTACTATCACATCAAAGATTAGTTATTCTAAATAAATCCAGAGGACAGTACTAGGAACAATCGATTAAAGTTCTAGGGAAACAAATTTCAGTTTTTTATAAAGAAGGCTTAATAGTCTGCTGCTCAACAATGAAAGAAGAACCATCATTTGGTATTAGGAGGCCCTGGACTTCCTGACCTGAAAATGTTAGTTAGGACAATAATCTGCTAGAAACACAGACCTGGAAGTTACTTTGCAATTCTAAGACTTCATGTTCCCTTGCTAAATTCCACTCAATGTTATGGATCGTTCAACTTTAATAATAGGTTTTCATACAAAATTACCCAATGACCAGAAGGCCAGTTTGTGTCCTGGGCTATTGCTCACCTTTATGATGTTGGCACAGAACCGCTCCCAAAGTGACAGCTCTCCTTCCTTGATCCATGACATGGTTCTTGCCCTGTTAGGAGATCTCCCCAGAACAAGACACCAGCCAAGTAACCTTGGCTAAACAAAATAAGTCACCAGGGCTTGGAAGAAGCTAGTTCCTTGCAATCCCCGGGGGATTTACCTGGAATGTGGACAGCAGCCAACATTAGACTCCGAAGGCACTGGTCTAGACCCCTACTCCTTTTAACCAAAGTCGTAGAAGCCTATGGGACCTCTGGGGTAGAGCTCTTTCCTTGGTTCTTCTCATTTCTTGGTCCTTGCTCCCATTCCCTTTTCCTCAGGATCTGCACTGGCTTCTTCTGAACATCTAAGTCAGCTTTCCGCCACATCCTACAGCCTACATCCTGATCACTCCCCGCCTCTTCCTTCTGCATCTTTCCCCAAGCTGTTCCCACTCTGCACTCCCAGCTACTAATCCCTTCAGTAGTCGCACTGTTAACCTCCTACGTCAGCGTTCTCATTTTCTATTACTTTCTCATTTTCTATTACTTCCGCTGTCCCCATTATTTCTCCCACAGCTGCTTTCCCATCCAGTCACCTCCCTCTCCTCTCGACTACCCCTGCAGCTCGGCACCTGATCAGCTTCTCTCCGAGCCCTTCAACCATTCCAGTTGGCCGACACTTCCTCACGACGTGGCGCTGGAAGACTACGTCATCGTTGGGCGCTAGGACACGTCCCTTCGTTAGCTAGTGGGCGGAACTTTACTCTGCGCATGCGAGCCAGGAGGAGTCGCGGGGCCAACATTTCGGGGCTGTGATTTGCGCAGTCGGGAAGACGGGGAGAGGGTTGAGTGTGATAGCCGAGTGTGCGAACTAGGGTGGTGGGCGGGGAGGCTGTTGGCCTTGTGTTGGGGACAGGGCTGGCGACAGCGGGGTCAAGACAACCTGTGGGGAGTAGAGGAGGCAGTGGGGAGCGGAGGAGGCAGTAAACCCCTAAGTTAAGAGGCTGCAGATGTACTGTGTTGAAGAAAATGTGGGGCAGGGCAAGAATTCCTACCTCAGAATCAGGGCTTCTCAGTGACTGATAGCAGTTTAGGTGGCACAGTGCCTAAGGCATTTGACTGCTAACCAGGAGGTTGGCGGTTCAAACTCACCAGCCACTCCGCGGAAGGACTACTGGGTAATCTACTTCCCTAAAGATTTACCGTCTGGGAACCCAATGGGGGCCCTTCGCTATAAGTCGGAATCCTCTAGATGGCAGTGGGTATGGTTTTTGGGGGTGGGGGAGAGCCGAACTGGACTTCTTTAGAGGCCTGGTATGTTGTTAGGGGACGTGGATTGGGCGCCTACACACAGCGTCTCTGTACAGCAGAACAAAACACTGCCCGGTCTAGTGCCATCCTCACAATTGCTAAGCTTTTCATAAAGTTGTCCAGTAATATATCAGACACTGTTTCATTGCTATTCATAAGGTTTTAGCGGCCAGTTTTTTCAGAAGTGGATAGCCCTGTCCTTCTTCCTACTCTGTCTTCTGGTATGGTGCAGTCTTAAAAATCTATTTTACTGGGTTTTTATTTATTTTCCGTGGATTTAATCGTTTGGAATGAAGTTCCTAGCCCTATTCAATTTTATAATATCAACTCGTTTTGTGCTTATCTCAGGAAATCAGATTTTATGATTTGCAGATTCCGGGGACCCACTATACGAAGTCAAAAAAGGGCTAAAGCCAGAAAGCACTCTGCTATACAAATAACTTATGAAATAACAGAAAGGCTTTCTGTTTATAGAACACTTCAACACCTCAATAACAAAAAGACAAACAATCCAATTAAAAAATGGGCAGAAGACATGAATAGACACTTCACCAAGGAGGATATTCAAGCGGCCAACAAACATATGAAGAAATGCTCACGATCATTAGCTATTAGAGAGATGCAAATCAAAACAACAATGAGATACCATCTTGCTCCAGCACTAGTATCCAAGCTCAACAAGACAAAAAATAACAAATGCTGGCGAGGTTGTGGAGAGATAGGGACTCTCATACACTGCTGGTGGGACTGTAAAATGGTACAACCATTGTGGAAAGCAGTATGGCGATTCCTTAAAAAGTTGGAATTAGAAATGCCATTTGACCTAGCCATCCCATTACTAGGTATATACCCTAGAGAAGTGAGAGCCATGACAAGAAGAGATACATGCACGCCGATGTTCATCGCAGCACTATGTACAATAGCCAAATCATGGAAACTACCTAGATGTCCATCAACTGAGGAATGGATAACCAAACTATGATACATACACACAATGGAATACTATGCACCGCTAAAGAATAATGTAGAATCTGCAAAACACCACATAACGTGGATGAACTTGGAGGACATTATGCTGAGTGAAATAAGTCAGTCACAAAAGGACAAATATTGTATAAGTCCGTTATTGTAAAAGTTAAGGAAAGGTTTATCTATTGGAGGAAATTTTCTTTGTTGGTTAGCAGGGGTGGGAGGGGAGGGGAGGGAACGCAGTTAGATAGTAGTGATAAATACTGATTTGGGTGAAGAGAAGGACAATGTACCAAATGTGAGTGACCAATATGGCAGCATTGAGGATGAGAAAGACATAGAGAGGTACATGGGAAGTACAGACAACAAACATGAACCCTTTTGCATATACAGTACTGAGTTGTCAGTGAAGGCAAACGGGTATATGGACGGATAGATAGGTGGACAGGCTAAACAATTAGGTATGTCTAAATGGGGAGTGTATCCAAGATCATATATAGGGTTGGCAGACAATGGTCCTATAAGTTTATGTGAGTGATCAGAATTCCCAGGTGTATAGTAGAGCTGACAAGGTGCAAGGTTATGGTCATTGCTTGGTCACAGCCAGCTACCCAGAGCGACTGAGTAGTTGATCCTGTGGGCTTGGGACCATAGTCGCAGGGGACATCAAGCTCAATTGTCATAACATACTATACAAAACATTGTTCCACCTCCTACTTTGGCAAGTAGCGACTGGGATCTTAAAAGCTAGCAAGCTGCCATCTAGATGCAACAATGGGTGTCTCCTCGTCAAGAAGAAAGAAGAAAACCAAATGAATGGAAACAATCAGTCCTAGCGACTGGTACACCATCTGATCTGCAACCTATACAACTATGAGACCAGAAGAACTAGATGGTGCCTGGCTACCACTGTCATCCACTTGGAAGGGATGTAGGAGATCCTGCATAGAGAGGGAGAACAATGTGGAACTAAATTCAAAATCATTTGGAGGCAAAAAAAAAAAGAAGGTGGGGACCAGGTTTGCTGGTCCAATAGAGCCTGGTGGAACCACTGAGACTATGGCCCCTAGCTGCCCTTCAGGTCTGGAATTGAACCCACACCTGTGGTTTCCAGCCAAACAAAGTACAGGCAAGTGAGTTAAACATTTACCTCAAGTAGACACACACCCTGAAGAGAACAATCATGGGAGAAGGAAGGGCTGCTTATGCACAGGGAGACAGCTCAGGGCGCAGAAGAGTATGGAGGGATGGACACTGGGAAGAGGTAACTATGGGGAGGAAGTGGGAGGGGAGCTGTTGTAAATTTTGGTCAATGACATGAGACAAAGTATATGTGAACTGCTGTTTGAAAAGTGCATTTACTCTGTAAATCTTCACCCAAATCAAAATAAAATTTTTTAAAAAATAGAATAATGAAAATAAACTAAAAAAAAAAAAAAAAGGCTTTCTGTTAACCCCTAGTAGAAAAAAACAAGGCATTGGCTTTGTACTTAATTTTTATGGAAAGCTGTTGTAGGAATTTGAGGCTCTGACTCACTAAAAAAAGTTGGAAGTCTATTTTCTCAAACTTAAAAAAACAAAAACACCTTTTAAGAATCTGATGCAACCAGTCTTCTGTTCAATGCATGAAACATCCATCTGAATGTTCTGAATATGGAATAGAATTACAAGGCAAGGAGATACTGCATTGACGATGCCTAATCCATTGTGTCTTCCCTCTGTCCAAAGAGAGCTCTGATGGCTCTGTGGTTAAAGCATTGAGCTGTTTAACCAAAGGTTGGGTGTTTGAACCCATCAGCAGCTCCACTGGTGAAAGACAAGGCAGTTTGCTTCTGTAAAGATTTATAGCCTTGGGAAACCTAATGGGGCATTTTTACTATGCTATAGGGTCACGAGTCAGAACCGACTTGATGGCAGTGGGTTTGGTCCCTTTTATCATAAAAGGGTTACGTTGAACAGAATAATATGATCAAAGAAAGGCATAGAGGTAACCCACCCAGTAATAATCTTAAACTTTTCCATCCTTAATGCTTTGCAGCCTAGAGGGTAAATTTTGGCCTAGCAGGTTTACTTCAGTTTTGCAAAGACCATTTACTAAAGCCCAGTCGGTTTGCTGCTTTATGAGAATGTAGTTAGCTTTGGCTTTTTGTACAGGCCAGAAACCGCCTTGTCGGATATATGAAACTTCTTACTCTTGCTCTAGTAAAGTTGCTCTATTTCCTTGCACTTTTGTGTAATTACTGGTACACGTCTAGTCAAGTGTCTTTAAAAATCCTTCCTGTAGGGGGAGCTAAAGGTTTTAAAATAAAATGTGTAGCAGCAATATGCTAGCAAACTTTGGCTCAAGAAAATGTCAAGTGTTTATAAGCTAGTCAGTGTCATCTCCTCTGGCCTCAGTTTCCTCCCTTCCACTTATTTCCCTCTGGGGTGGTAGAAGGAAGTTAATATGTGTAAAGGACTTTGGGGCATAAGGGACAAAGTATTATTACGGTCTCAAGCCACGGCCCCATCTTTTCATCGCAGCTAGTGGCACAAGTGACCCCATTCTTATGCATGCCAAACCCCTAATCCCCTCTTGAATGTGGCAGCTTCCAAGGAAAGGACAAGAGGACTTAACTAGAAACAAAACCCCACAGTAATGAGGTCCTAAAAGGATTGAACTTTGCAGATTCAGTCCTAACATAGTGGCTGAACAGAAAACTTAATGGCTCTTCTGTGACCTGAGTCCCAGTCCAAGGTGGGAATTTTATGCCAGAGGAAAAGCATCCTAAATATCTGACAAAGGAGACAGGTTCAGTACCAATAAGTCTTTATTTATTCATTGTATTTTCCCAGGGAAAAGAGAGGGGAAGGCAAAAGGATCAGCATGTGTTACAAAATGATACAAGGGAAAGGAATTACCCAGTACAGCAAAATAGCCATCAAATAAACACACCCCAGTGATGGGGGGTGTCATCAAAGCCCAATGGGGCTCAGCCTCCTGCAGTTCAGGAATGAGGTGAAGGGATCAGGGAAAGAACAGACAGGTACACACTTTCCTACCCTCCCTCCCTCCCCATAAATTCAAGATTTCACACAAAGCTTTGGTTTCTAGCAGTAAACATGGAGTTACATTCGTCCGTCTCCTATTTAACAATCTTGTGGCCACTTTGACATTAAGTTCTTGCACCTGCATAAAAAGTTCCTGAGTGACTTGGAAATACATTCATCTTCCCTTTCTTGGTCTCCCATCCCCACTTTCTATGTTTTTCTCTACCCTACGATTGGAGATTAAGTAGCTTTTGTCCATCCAAATACTAACAAGTTTTGGCATGAATCACAGCAAGGACTGGTCTTGACTCAGAAGGTTGGAAATGAGGGATGGACTGTTCCTAGCTTCTTCGGGTTTTTTAAACAGAATGTTTAAGGGTTGTGGAAATCCCCCCAAAATTAAATGTGTATATGTGTTGGGTTTTTTTTTTTAGGGGGGGTGCATGCTGGGGAGGTGGTAGGGTAGGAGTCAAATTTTTAGGACAGATGATCTGGCTCAAAAGAGGAAATAGGGGAAGGGGAACACAAAAGAAAGGATGGTTCAAGGCCCACTTCAAGAATAAGGGTCCCCAAGCTTATATTTCAGATCCTTTTGCCTGGTGCAGAACCTTCTGCCGAAGATGCTTTGGCTATTTATCTTTCAATACAAAAGAAGTTTGTAAACAATAAAGATCCCAAAAGAACATGGAGAAAGACCAACACATTATATTTACACAAACTAGGCCTCCTAGCAATCACCAAATCAGCAACTTGTGAAGTTCTACAAAACCCAGACATATACAATAACTAGAGGGGGCAGCATTTGGGAGAAACAAGAACCTAGGATCAGACACTTATCACCCAATGCGTTCTATTGCATTTGCCCCGTTTCAACACAGTGAGGTAGGTTTGCAGTGATCTCACAGCATGTAAACGAAACCCCCTTCCTCCTTTAGCTACCATGGCACTATGGCACCAGGTCAGGACAGTGGCTCTGGGCACCACAAAGAAACCCCCACTTGGGTTTCTCTGGTAGCCAAGCAGGAAAAGTCCAGAATTTTAAAGTTTTTAGGATTTTAGTCCTTGCTTCATATATCCATCCCAGGGCTGCACAGGATGGGTGTAGAGGTATCATTCTTAAAAACTTAGGCTACCAGATTTTCTCTCTCTCATACACACACACACACACACACACACACCCTTCCCCCACCCCCGTTGTGCATGGTAGGCCTAGCCTAATCCAGTGAAGAAAGGATCTGGTGTGTGAAGTGAGTCCCATGTCCTAGAATTAGAACAGGAGTCACTTATTACATTAGTGGACAACCGTCACCTAACCTTGGCTTCCTCTCTGAGTCTTTCATTTGGCCTAGCCTCTCCTAACCTCTTGGCATGACCTACCCATTCACACAAATTCCCAATCTTTCAGTAGAAGGAGATCAAGCCATGGACCAACCCAATAAAAACCTAGTCTCCCGTGGCACATTTTCAAGATGGAGGGGTTTCAAGAGGACACTATGGCAGAAAAGCCAGCTCTAATTGGCAAAAATGAGGTAGTTCAATAGACTATACACTCCAAATAGTTGTTTTTTGAGGTGATAAAGCAACAACAAAAAATATTCCTGCTGTACAGACCTGGGGCTGCTGCGAACTTATCCCTGAGATTGCTCATGTACCTGAGAACACAGTGCAGGAATGAGGGCCTTAGATTAAAATATACAAAAATATAAAACCAGAATATTTATATTAAAAAAAAAAAAAAAGTTAAAATGCACAAGATACGTCATTCGCACACAGCTAGTGCAGTTGGCATTCTGGAGAAAGTGGGACCCAAGGTGCAGTCATCCAAGGGAGCAAATAAATAAAACTGTATTGGCCCAGAATGGGGTGGGAGTGAGCTTAGGAACAGCAGGAATGCAGCTATTCCCCAAACACCCCTTTCGCCTAGCATCACAACCCACTACTTGGGACAGTTCCCAGCACCCTATCTCATGAGTGGGTTACGAAGAGACAAGACATGAAAAAAAGTCTGCCCTACTCCTAAGAGATTCCCTCCCAAAGAATATAGGGGCTTTCGGGTTAGGACCATCACTCTTGCATGGGAAATTATGTATCTTTTTTAAAATGAAAACTTCCCTAACCCAGGCCACTTTCAAAAGCCCAATATTCTCAGGGTGGAGCCTCAGATAAAGTTGCAGACTCCAGGGGGATTTATCCTGAAAGCCCTCACTTGCATTTGGATAAAGCATGGTTGGAGTTCCTTCGCCTCACTCCTTCCCCCCACACCAAGAAGGAAGAGGGGGTGATGCTGTGGAACCTGGCCTGAGATACATGGCAGTGCCAGCCCCCTATCTACCCTATCCCACTTTCTCCACTCTCTGCCGATTGATGTCTGCTCCTTGAAACTTCCTGATAGCAAAAGACTAGCTCCCACCCACTGTGGCTCAATTCTGGGTCTCTGGGAGCAGGGCAGGGCTATGGATCTCTTCCTCTTCTTCTCTAAAGTAGGCTGGCTTTCCCTGTGAGCTGGGGGTCTGCTGGGCCTTCAGTGGACATGAGGCTACCATATGGCTGATGCTCTGGCAGAAGTGACACTTCTTGGGCTGAGGTGGCAGCTTGCATTCCTTGGCATGATGGTCTAGACCTCCACAGTTGTAGCACCTAGTAAAAAGCAAGAAGATAAAGAGAGAAAGGAATGACAAGAGGTCACAAGGCTTCCCCTGAGCCTGGTCCAAGTTCTGTCATTACACTCACTTCCTGTAATGCAATTTTAAGTATCAACTTAGCTACACTATGGAGCCTAGATATTATGGTATGCTCCCTGAGTTTCCAGCCTGCCCTACAAGTTCCAGACTCACGACTGCAACATCAAGTCTTTGGACTTACGTACCAGGACCTACAACAGCCTGAGTCAATTTCTTAAAATAAATCTATAGGTTCTGTTTCTCCGCCGCTTTCTTCCTGATACATTTCCCTTCTTGGAGTCATATTTCCCCACATACAAAAGGAGGAATTTGAGTAGATTATTTCTAAAATCCTTTTCAGATCTCTTAATTGTCTAGATGATCTCTTCAGAGTCAATCCAACTTGGAAATGCTGAGAATAAAAGCCGCTGACCCCAATGGGGACTTCGTACTGAGAGACAGTGAAGAAGCAGATATGCTATCTCGAGCTCCTTTGTTGTTGTTGTTGTTGTTGTTGTTGTTATGTGCTGTCGAGTCGGACCCGACTCATAGCGACCCCTCCTTGGGTTGCCGAGGCAGTATCACTACGGAAGTAGATTGCCCCATCTTCCTCCCGAGGAGTGGCTGGTGGGTTTGAACCGCCAGCCTTCTGGTTAGCAGTCAAGTGCCTTAGCCACTATGCTACCAGAGCTCCCCGATCTCCTTTAGTACCCTAAAATAATTATGTGCTGTTAGTATTATTGTAGGTAACAGTCAAGGCTAGATCTCCCAGAGCATACTTACTTCCCCCAAACAGAAAAGCTAGGCTTTCTCAAGCTCCTGTCTCACATGCCATCCTCTTTGTGTCCACATCTATGGTAGGCACCCTAACCATCCAGGTATTCTCAAAGACCACAGGCTTCATTTTATCCTTGACAACCAGATCCAAGAGGTGGGGGCAGGACTGGGAGAATTCTCTTCATCCTCTGCACGTCCCAGGTCACCACATTAGCTGCCCTCCAAGCCATCCATACCTGTCTCCTTTTGACCTGCGCTTCTGCATGCTCTTCCCTTTTGGCCGCCTCTCACTCCCAATACAGAACACTCCACCAGGTCCTGTGACACGGATAGATTCCAGGCCCTTAGCAGATTTCTTAAAGGTGAACTCCACTGCCTCTCCCTCCTTCAGGCTCCGAAAGCCCTCCATGTGCAGCTTACTCTGGGGAAGGGAAACATGGTAGATTTTAACATTTATTAGTTCCCATGATTACATCAAACACACACACGTAATATTTTTTGCAGCTGTATTTGTTTAAGAAGAGCTTTGGCAGTGCAGTGGATAAGGCATTCAGCTGCTAACCAAAAGGCTCGTGGTTTGAAACCACTAGCTGCTCTGCAGGAAAAAGATGAAGCAGTCTGCTCCCACAAAGATTTACAGCCTTGGAAACCCTATGGGACGATTCTACTCTGTCCTATAGCATTGCCATGAGTTGGATCAATTTGATGGCAGTGGGTATGTTTTAAAGTGCCTCATTTCATTCTATACTATCATCAAAAGACCAAATAAGTATATAGAATACTAGAAAGAAGAAAAAATTACTTAAATCATTATAGCATCCCATAGATAGATCCAAAGACAAACCCAAAGTGAGAGATATTTTACAAAATAACTGGTCTATATTCTTCAAGAGGAGCCCTGGTTAGCTTGGGTGCTAACCAAAAGGTTAGCAATTTGAACCTACCAGCAGCCAAACAGGAAAAAGATGTGGCAGTCTGCTTCCGTAAAGATTACAGCCTTGGAAACGCTATGGGGCAGTTCTACTCTGTCCTATAGGGCCACTATGAGTCGACTCAATGGCCAACAGGGTTTTTTTTTTTTTTTTTAAAAAAAAAAAAACTTCAAAGTCAGAAAGGGCAAAAATCTGAAAATCTAAAGAAACTGTAACAATGCAATGTTATCAGGAAAAAAATTTGGAAAAATTAACTCAATTTGAATATGTAATGCCAAAAAGTATATTCAATTTCCTGATTTTGATCATTATACTGAATGATATAAGGGAATGGCCTTATTCTTTGCTAATGCACACAAAAATATTTAGTTACATTAGGTGCTTATGCCTAATAATTTATAGTTTATAAAAATGAATGAATGTATATATACAGAGAGAAGAAAGAGAAAACAAATGGAGAATAATGTTACAAATTGATGAATTTGGATGAAGGTTATATGGATATTTCTTGTAGTACTCTTGCAGACTTTTTCTAAGTTTGAAATTATATAAAACTTACTTAAAAGCTGTGGGGGCGGGGGCAATAAGACCCAGACACAGATAGATCAATGTATTAGAGTACAAAGTCCACTAAGAGATTAAAGCATACGGAGAAATTAAAAGATGAGGAAATAATTCATTGAGCACTGTTGAGAAAATTCATTATCCATCTGGAATTTAAGCCAGATTCTTATACTTCCTATTATTAAAAACCAAACCAAACTCACTGCCATCCACTCAGTCCCGACTCATAGTGACCCCTCCTTGGGTTGCCAAGGCAGTATCACTACGGAAGTAGATTGCCCAACCTTCCTTCTGCTAGTGGATTTGAACCCCCAGCTTTCTGATTAGCAGTCAAATGCCTTAGGCACTCTGCCACCAGAGCTCCCACTGACTTCCTATCATACATATGCAAAATAAATTTTAGAAATTCAGTACTTAAATATTAAGGAAAAAATTATCAAGGCAGGTATCAGACTGATAAAACAACAAAAAGCTATGATAAATCTGTAGGAAAAAGAATCACACAACAGAATATAAGGTAATTTGCAGGAGGACTTAGTAAAAAACAAATATTGGAAATAACTTAGTGGTTTATTAGGAGAATGACTGAATAAAATGTTAAATCTAATACTGAATAGAATGCAGCCATTGACAAGAATCCCAATTTTGTTTACTGCTGCAAGATTTAGGACAATGTGTGGAATAATCTCATTAAAATACTTTATGTTTGCACCAAAATTTAAAAACATCAACACTTGGCAAACATTTAGCAAAGTGCCTTTAAAAAAAAACAGGGACCCAAATATAACAGCCAAAATATATAAAATTTCAAACAAAAAGGAAAATAACCCAATCATAAAATGGGCAAAGGCTTGAATAGACATTTCACCAAAGAAGACATTCAAATGGCCACCAAACACATGAAAAAATGCTCAGTGTCATTAGCCATCAAAAACCAAACCCACTGCCATCAAGTTGATTCCAACTCATAGTGACCCCCATTGGGTTTCCAAGGTAGTAAATCTTTTACAGAAATAGATTGCCCAGTCTTCTTTCTGAGAAGTGGCTGGTGGGTTTGAACCTTCTGGTCTTCTGGTTAAGAGTCAAATGCCTTAGGCAATACTCCACCAGGAGCTCCTATTCATTGCACCAGAGATGCAAATCAAAACCACAATGACTCATGTCCATTGCAGCATTATTCACAACAAAAAAAAACCATGGAAACAACCTAAGTGCCCATCAAGGGATGAATGGTACATGCATACTACGGAATAGTGGATGAATCTGCAAAACATTTCACAGCATGAATGAACCTGGAGGACGTTATGCTGAGTGAAATCAATAAGTCAATCACAAAAGGACAAATATTGTATGAGACTACTTATTATAAAAAGTCAACACAGAAATAATTATTTGATGATACCAGGGATGAGAGGGGGAGGACTGGAAAAACACCAACTGGATAGTAGGCCTTAGGTGAAGGGAAAGATGATTTGCAATACGGGGGAGAGCAACACAACATAAGCAAGGTAAAGGAAGTCACTGGGAGGTACTAAGAGTAAAGGCGACAATAAATACAATTACATACAGAATACTGCAATAACAGCAATAAACAATTCATGAGTGGATACATAGGGAGATATGTAAACTGAACAGTTGTGGCCTAGGGTAAGGGAGCATACTCATGAGCATACATAGGTTTGGCAGAGGATATTTCTACATACACATTTCTATGTGCTGCAAATATATCCATGTATTTAATAGAGCACATGGGACAAAGTTTTGCAGACTTCTTAGCCATAACAAAACACCTTTAGGGACTGAGTCACTGGGCTTGATAGCTTAGGACCATAGTCTTGGGACATCTAGGTCAATTGGCATAACATAGCACATAAAGACAATATTAATATTCTACATTCTACTCTTCTGGTGGCATGATGCCTAAGGCATTTGACTGCTAACCAGAAGGCTGGTGGTTCAAACCCATCAGCCATTCCTTGGAAGGAAGATTGGGCAATCTACTTCCATAGAGATACTGCCTCAGAAACCAAAGGAGGGGTCATTATGAGTCAGGACCGACTCAACAACAGTGAGTTTGATTTGGTTTTGGTTTACTCCGGTGAGTAGTGACTGGAGTCTTAAAAGCTTGAGAATGGCTATCTAGGATATAACTATTTCTCTCTTTCTGTCCGGAGCAAAGAAGTGTAAAGAAAATCAAAGATTCAAGAGCTCTAGTGATATAGTGGTTGAGGCATTTGGCTGCTAATCAAAAGGTCAGTGGTTCAAACCCACCAGCCACTCCATGGAAGAAAGATGAGGCAATCTGCTTTCATAAAGATTTATAGCCTAGGAAACCCAATGGGGCTCACTATGAGTTGGAATCGACTTGATGGCAGTGAGTTTGGTTTGAAATTACATGATCCAGGAATTCAGTTCTTAGATATATACCCAAAAGACTTGAAAACAGACTCAAAATAAGACATGTACACTAATGTTCATTGCAGCACTATTCCCAGTAGCCAAAAGGTGGAAACAACCTATATGTCCATGAACAAATGAATGGCTAGACGAAATGTGGTACCTACATACAATGGAATATTACTCAGCCAGTCAGAGCGATGAAGTCTTTGTACAAGCAACAGTACTGTGAATGGAGCTTGAAGATACTATGCTAAGCAAATTAAGCCAATCACAAAAGGACAAATATTATATGACCTCATTTATGTTAAGGGAGCTCTGGTGGTGTAGTGCCTAGCACTTGACTGGTAACTAGAAGGCTAGTGGTTCAAATCCACCAGCACTCCTCGGAAGGAAGATTGGGTGATCTACCTCCAAAGTGATACAGCCTCGGAAACCCGAGGAGGGGTCGCTATGAGTCAGAGACAACTTGCTGGCACACATAACAACATTTATATTAAAAGATAAGAAAAGACAAATGTATAAAGATCAAAGTTTATTCATTGTGACCAGGGGAGGAAGGAAGGGGGAAAGAGTTAACTGTGATAGAAAAATTGCATTAATTAAGGTTAGAGTTGCACAACTACTACTATACTTGCTGTCAATAAACTACACATATAACAAGTTGAATTTGCAAAAATTGTGTGATAGATATATTTACAATGACCCCCCCCAAAAGAAAAAAAAAAAGTAGCTGCTGAGGCTGCCTATGTATAACAAATACCTCATGGGATTTGATTCCTTAATTTGGAGGTTTAGGGCCATGGCCTAATAATGCATTTATAGTGCTTCTGTTTTATCTCCTGGCTTGTTGTATAGTGCCTGCGGTCTTAAAAGCTTATTAAGCAGCCATTCAACGTACAATAATTGGTCTCTATTCATCTAGAACAACAGAGGAAGAAGAGAAGTGTCACAAGACGACAAGAACTGGGTAGTATCTGGCTCCCATTACTGAACATTTTTGATCAATGATTCCATGGAGGATTCTGATCAAACGGGGAAATGCAGAACAAAAATTATCATAGACTCCAGACTTCCTAGAACCATGGAGGGTGAATGAACCCCTGAAACTTTTGCCCTGAGATAATCTTTAAATCCTGAAGTCATCTTAAAATCAAATAATAGTTTAGCTTCACTAGTTTAAAAAAAAAAAAAAGGGCTGCCTGGAGCATTATGCTCTTCTAAGAACTATCTATATGGGATCAAACTGATAATAGCAACCTGAAAGATTAGACAGGAACCCCCTTAAGAGGGGCAGAAGGGAGCTATGGTGGCACAGTGGTTAAAGCACTTGGTTGCTAACCAAAATGTCGGCATTTCAAACCAACAGGAGAAAGACGTAGTCTGCTTCCAAAAAGATTTACGGCCTGGAAAACTCAATGAGGCAGTTCTCCTCTTATCCTATAGGGTGAGTATGAGTTGAAATAGACTCAGTGGCATTGGGTTTAGTTTTTATTTTAGGGAGCAGTGAGTTCATGTTAATGAAGAAAGAACAACTCAGAAAGGTGGGTGAGAATGGTTGTACAACTAAGAACGTAATCAATGTCACTAAATTATACATGTAGAAACTGTTAAATCAGTGTATGGTTTGCTGTGTACATTCTCAACAACAAAATAAAATTTAGGGAAGAAAAAGAAGAGAGGGAGTTACTCAGAGTGGCAAAACCAAGGTCAGAAGAATCCAGGTTTCCTGATTTAAAAGCTCACTCCACTTACTGAATCAACAACACATCCACAGAGATGACAACCTCTCTCAGATCCTACCCAGAATAAAACCAAAAAAAAAAACTAAACCCACTGCCCTCAAGTCGATTCTGACTCATAGCTACCCTCATTGGGTTTCGGAGGTGGTAAATCACTATGAAGTAGATTGCCCCATCTTCCTTCCATGGAGTAGCTGATGGGTTTGAACCGCCTTCTGGTTAGCCGTCAAACGCCCTAGGCACTGTGCCACTAGAGCTCCTTCTACCCATAACAGACTTTATTGTATAGCTTCATCCTTTGTCTTAGTTATCTAGTTATACCACAACTGGATGGCTTTAGCAAACAGAAATTTAATTTCTTAGTTTAGGAGGCTAGAAGTCTGAATTCAGGATGCCATGAATTTTCTTTCGGCTATGGAGAAAAGTTCTTGTCTCCTCAGCTTCTGCCTCCTGATTCCTTGGAGATCTCCAGGTGTCTCAGCATCTCCCTCCACCTCTGCTTCTGCTTGTTTAATCTTAGATCTCAAGAGATTGACTCAAGATATTTCCTACACTAATCTGTCCATTAACATAACAAAGACAATCCATCCCCAAATGAGATAACAATAAGCATGTTGTTGTTGTTAGGTGACGGCTCATAGTGACTCTATATACAACAGAATGAAACACTGCCCAGTCCTGTGCCAGCCATCCTTGCTATACCTGAGCCCATCATTGCAGCCCCTGTGTCTATCTGTCTTATTGAGGGTCTTCCCCTATTTCACTGACCCCTCTGCTTTACCAAGCATGATATCCTTCTCCAGGGAATGGTCCCTTCTGACAACCATAAGCTTAGAGGTAAAAATTTACAACATATGTTTTTGGGGGATATAATTCAATTCCTAACATCCTTTATAATAAAACTTCCAAATGTCAAGCAGTAAGTAGTCATCATGGAAAATGGAGTTCAGAGAAGCAAAACTGATCACCGTGCACATAGCTGTGTCCCAGGGAGGCACATGGGCATGAGGAAATGTGAGTAATTAGCACCAGTAGTTTATGCTGGGTGTGTGTGTGTGTGTGTGTGATGATTTTAGGTGAAGCTATAGCCTCTTTATCCAGATAGATGATCATTTTCATTTTACTTTAGATGGTATTGTGAAAGACAAACTTCCTTGAAGGTAACTGATCAAGAGCACAGGCTCCACCACCAGACAAATCCTGGCTCATGAAATGTTAGTTCTACCAGATTACTAAGGTCTCTGGGTGAGCACATGGTTCGTCCTCAGCTACTAACAGAAAAGTTGGTGGTTCGAACCTACCCAGAGATGCCTTGACAGACAGGCCTGGTACTATTTCTGAAAAGCCAACCTTGAAAACCCTATGGAGGAGTTCTACTCTGCACACGTGTCAGAATTGACTCAATGATAACAACAACCTACGGTTCTAATAAAAATTATGCAGACATGTAAAGGTCAAAAATAAGTGTTCAGCCAATATTTCCTATATATCATTGCTTACAGTAATGACCAGTCCCCACCACAGAATACTTCAAAGGCAGTGAATCCTTTCACAAAATATCTTTTTACACCTTCCCTTTAACCATCTTTTCACTTTCATAAGCCAAGAAACACGGTAGAGCATTAAAGCAAAAAATACAAACACTGAAAATGGGTGAAAGGACCTTTCCCTCCCCTCATTGCACAACTGCTTCCCTGAGTTTGCAGTCAGGTTTGACTTGTCTCTTATTGAGCTGAACAGGTTTAGGAGGAGGTAGACAGAGAGCCTCTTGACCCAGCTGACTCCAGCTGCATCCATTTGATTTCAATCACAGATTCAGCAGATAAAAGGTTAAGGGCAAGAATCCACAAGCTTGCTCTCTTCTTTTAGTCCTCAGCTTTCTAATCTATGGAATGGAGTAAATACTAATTTCATGGTGTGCTGTGAGGTTTTATGCATGAAAAATAGTTAGCGCATTGCCTGGTACACATAAACCCAGTAAGAAGCAATTATCATCTCAGCCCAATAGTAAACAGGCAGACCACTCAACCCAGGGTGAGGCACCCACATACTTTATGGAAATGCATCCCTTGGAGCAATTGATGATGGGGGCACCAGAGGGGCAACATTCACATGGAGGAAATGCAAACAGTTGTGTATAACTATGAAGAGGGGGGTGGAGGATGGTTACTGGGCAGGGAGGGAAGGAGACTGGGTTAGGGTTGGGCATGGTAAATGGGGAGTGAAACTAAATGTACACGTAATGTTGAATGTAAAACGAACTCTTAAAAATTTTTTTAAAAAGAAGAAAAGATTAAAGAAAAAAAAGAAAGAAGCAATTATCTGTTGGCTCAAGGCAGTGTAACAGTGAGAACCAAGTGTCAAGAGACTTGAAACTGTAACTCTATAGGTTTATCAGTAAGCTGTGGAAACTCAGAAAAATATTTCTCCTCTGAACTCTAGTTTACTGCAGGTATTACCTTCCTTCTATGGAGCCTTGGTGGCACAATTGTTAAGCACTCAACTGCTAACCTAAAGGTCAATGTGTGAATCCACCAGCAGCCCCTTGAGGAGGAGGATTTTAGCCTAGGAAACCCTGTGGGGCAGTTCTACTCTGCCCTTCTGCCCTAGAGTATCTGTGAGTCAGAATCACCTTGATGGTACGTAACATCAACTTCTTCCTCCATATCTGTACCTCATAGGCAGCTTGAGCACACCGAAAACATAAACGGGGACTTACAATATGAAATTGACTCACCCTCTCCAGGTCACCTACTCCATTACTAGAGAATTACTAGAGAATTTGAAGTATGTATAGGACTTTAAAAAAAAAAAAAAAACAACCCTGCAGTCACCTCACCATAACTAGCCAGGATTTAGATTGGTGGTCTCCAGGGGTAGCTCCCTGCCCTCCACCCCGCCCCTTCCTGAAACACATAGTTTGAATTCCTCTCTTATCAGATAGGTAATCAGCTTGCAGCCCCACTGGGCCAGCCTCTCAGGGCCAGCCTCTGAAAAGAGCCTGAAATTCTTGCTGCCACCCCCACCCCCCCCCCCAGCCACACACAAAGCAGGACCCCGCCTCTCTCCCCATCCCCTCCAAAAAAGAAAAGGCCTGGGGGGAGGGGCCCAGCCTGAGCTCCCCCAACAGATCCCAGCCCCAGGAAACAAAGAATTGACACTACTTGGTTCTGGTGGTCAGATTCCTGGAGTTCCAAAGGCTGCAGATTCCCTTGTCCCCAAGCATTCACTACCATCAGTCCCTTCCTTCTTCTTCATGTTGGGGTTCCGGTCACAGCAAAAGAAATAGATGCAGAAACACTTTCTTCTCCAGTCAAGATTGCTGAATTTGCCAACAATCACCAGTCACTGCCAGCAGACATTTTTCTTTTCCTGTGACCTGCCCATCCTATCCTCCCTGGCTTGGAACTAAACAGAAGCCCTCTTCCTTCCCTCGGTGTCTTCAGTTAAATCCTTTAAGCAGGATCCTGAATTAAGGTTATTTATTTATTTATTTTAGATAAATTATTTCAGAGGAGAAGCAAGGAGGCAAGACTCTGAACATTCCTGATTTATCCAAGGTAGGAGGGTGGACAGTCTAGGTGTCCAGTGTAGGAGATGGCACACAAGAAACAGCTATAGAAGCATTTTTCTTTCTTTTTTGGATGGCAGTCAAAGTAAACAGCCCTGCTTGCATCTGAATACTTCACTACTGTCCACTCTACCCACCCACCACACACACACACACACACACACACACACACAAACACACAACCCCATCCTAGTGCCGTGACTGAGAGACACAAATTACCTTAGGGGTCACTTAGAATGTGTAGTCAAATGCACACGGAACACAAGTTTCCCTCAGCTTGCTCTAAGAAAGTTGGACAAGTTCCAGTTCTTTGTTTAATCATCTGTAAAAGTAAGGAATTAGACTTCTGGCTCTAACAACACCCCTTCTTAGTCACCTTGCTCCTTTTTACAGACCCCTACTTGCTCTGGTCACAGGGATCAAAGCTCTGGTTCTCAACTCTTCTGCCAACAGCCAGGGCCATTCCACCTCAGGACCGTTATCTCATGCATGTCTATATCCTCAGTTCATGGTGCCCAGCAGTGCTCAAATATTTATGGAATAAAGGAAACGTTTTCTACTGTTCAAAATAACTAATATTTATTGATGCTTACTATATGCTAAGGGAGGAGGAGCCCTGGTTAAGCTCTTAGCAGCTAACTGAAAGGTCGTGGCTCTGGCTCTGCTCCTCAAATATAACAGCCTAATGAAACCCTACGGGCTGTCCTACTGTCGTAGAGTGGCTAGGAGTCTTCAGCAAACAGCAACATATGCTTGGTGGTCTAAGTCCTTTGTACGTTCTAACTCATTCAACCTTCAAATCAAAAACTTGAGAGGTATGTGTCATTATTTCCAAGTTACAACCGAGGAAATAAATGAAGTAGAGAGCTTAGGCACCTTCCCCAAGTCACAGTGAGAGGCATAGCTGGGCTGATTACACTAGCGCAATGCCATAGCCTATGCTTTTAAACTCCGTGCCAGTACTGTCCGATAGAAATGCAATGCAACCCACATTTATAATTTAAAATTTTCTAGTAACCACATTTAAAAGATAAATAAACAGCTGATGAAACTAATTTTTATGACTCAGTTTTTAGGTGCCATAGCCTTACTAGACACCTTCATTCCTGGAGGTAGGGTTTGGTAGGGGCTAGAACACCCACTTGTTCTCCCAGAAGCAGATAATTTGACAGTGTGCAAGTTATGAAGGGTGAGGAAAGACATGGCCAGAACTAAAAAAAGAAAAAAAAAAAAGCCTAGAAGGTTGCCGGCAGCCCACCCCCATCTCATGGCTCTGCTGAAATACAGCCAGACCCACTAGTTCCTGCCTGGAGTTCTCCACCAGATGGCGCTGCTCATTGGCCCGGCCACACAAAGGCAAGGCGAAGGGACCCTAAAGAAGAGAACTTCCTGGTTCTGAGCTGTGAACACAGCAAGTACTTTCATAATTTAACTCCACAATTCTCTAAGGCGGTAATCTCCTCAGTCCTCAAACCGAATTTCAAGGGGACTGAACTCTGATCAAAGTGGTTCCATCTAAGTATGTGGTGCTTTCTTCTTGCCCAGCCCGGCACCCACCCACCCAAGGAGAGACTATGAAGAAAAGGATCCTGGAGTTTCGGGTCAGAAACCCAGTTGTTTCTCGTGCTCTGATGTTAGGAAATGCCATCTACTATCTTTGAAGTTTGATTTTCTGTCTGAATTTTAAAACTCCAAGCTGAAATACTTTTAAATTAAGTCTATAGTAATAACTATACCCTGTTTGTGAAAGTTTTTTCCTTCTCTGACACTCTTTTAAGCTCCTAGACAGACTTTTAACAGAGTAATTGTTAATTATGCCTGCAGGAGGCTAGGGAAGAGTGGTTTTGCTCAGGGCAGTTTCTCCAAAACAAATTCCAGTAAGATGGGAGTGTGATGAGTTTAAAGAACCAACATTGCCTTGAGGAAAGTCACTGTTACCAACTGCAAGGTGGAAAGTTTCCATATTTGAAATTTTGCTTCTATCCTGGCTGACAGTAAGCACCCAGGATTGTGGCACAGCCTTTACTTGGGACATTTTCTACAAAGCATGTCTCCTCAGAAGAGGGAACACAAGATTCCAAGATACCCTTATTAACCCGTGTAGTTCTCTGCTAACTTTCTCTGGAAATCACAAGTACTTCACTTGTTTTTAACCTGCATTTCATATTAAAACAGAAAATAAGTAAGTAGGGAATGGCCACCAAACCCATAGCTTCCAGCCCTTGGATCAAAACAAGAGGCTCCTGCTGTTTAGGGCTCAGCTTCTTGGTCTTTTGATAGTCACTCCACTCCACAGAACACTTATGGTGCAAGTATCTGGCAGACCCTACTCTAGGTGCCAGTATAGACAGAGAGCTGAGGCATCAGCTATCAGATTAATATCCTTCCTTATCTCCACTTTCCATTCTCAGGAGAATGGTCTCTGCCAAATTGATAGTGGACTCTTGGTTCACTAGGGCTTAGGAGCCCATAAACCAAAACCAAACCCATTGCTGTCCCCGTCAATTCAGACTCTCAGCGACCCTATTGGCCTAGTGCCCTCATATTAATTTAGTCAGCCCACTAAAAAATTAACCAGACAGTTAGTTCCTCTCTTCAAAGAACCTGCAGGATAGCTAGGGGAGAGGATTAGACAAATACATCAAAAACAAGACGGGGGTTAATCGGAGGCATCGGCAGGGTTATAAACCAGCAAAAATCTTTTTACATTTCAGCCCCCCTCACCCCCAAACCAACAATCCTAATCTAGGCTCTGCCTGAGGCCCCTCTAAGCCATCCCTCCTCACTTACCCTTTCAGCAAAAGCAGGCCACGTGGCTTCAGGGCAGTTTCAACAATTTCCTCCTTGGTAGTGGAATGCTTTTCTCCTAACCCAACTCAGTCCTTGGTTAAATTTGGACTTGTCTTTTGTATTCAAACTCCTAATAGAATTTTAGCCTGAAAGCCAATTTTAAATATATCTGGATTCTATGAGGGCTGTTGGAGAAAGCAAAACCAGTATTTGCTTTTTTTCTCATTTCTAAATTGGTACAAATCTTGGGGGTTAAGCCAGAACTCTTAAAATGGTCACGAGTATTTTAAAATTTGTGGTGAATCTCAGGAAAACAGGACAGTGCAGCTCTTTCTTGCTCTAGCTCTCCCTATATAACAATTGGTTCTTCATTGGAGGGGGGAGTGATTTTGTTTCCCAGGGGACAGTTTGGTAATGTCTGGAGACATTTTTGGTCGTTACTATACACAGGACCACTCCTCGGAAGGAAGGTTGGGCATTCCTACTTCCGTAGTGATACTGCCTTGGAAACCCAAGGAGGGGTCGCTATGAGTCAGGGCCAACTCGATGGCAAACAACAACAACATACACAGGACAGAAAGCCACAATGAATTATCCTCTCCAGATACCCAGTAGCACAAAGATAGAGAAACCTTGATTGCCATTCGCCATTATTATGATCCGTACTTTCCCCTGGCTCCAGGGACAGGCAGAAGTTCTAGATCTAAAGATGTGTGGCTAAGCAAAAGAGTTGTTATAGAAATCCATTTACTTCATGGGTCTCCGCCAAATTGATAGTGGACTCTTGGTTCACTAGGGCTTAGGTTCACATGGGCTTCTGGATGAGGCTTTAGACTAAAGGGTTTTTGTTTTGTTTCATTTGAGGTTGAAGCTGGGTTTTTTCCTCCCTTCCAGCCATCCTTAGGAGGCATAAAATATTTGAGAAGGAGCTTAAGAACGTAGTTAACAGGTTGTTGGGGCCCTAATAGGCCCAACCTTGGAAGGAAAAAGAAACTATTGTTAAAATGTCCTTTTTCCTCCTTTTCTTAGAAAGGGATTCCCTGATCCCCCTCACCTGGCAGTAGCAATTATCATTCTCTACCCCAGCTTCAGGGTGCCACCAACAGCAGCCAAAGAATGGGAAGATTTCTTATATCTTCTGCATTAAATTCCCAGAGATATTCAAACTTTCCAAGCGCAAGCACTGAAAACACTAGTTTAATATACTAAGGTGAGGTTTCAGCATCCACCCAAGGCCCAGAAGCATGCACTGATAGAAACGGAGCTACCAGATGAGGCTCAAGGAATTTCCACCAGTTGCAGAGGTGGGAGTTAGGGAGACAAAGTCTAGTTTTTTAAGTGTAACTCTGCTCCCTCCTGATAACTTATTCAAATTATTTCCCAGAGACAGATATGAGTACCTGGACATTCCAGGACCCCAAAGTCCAAGATATCGGCCCCCCTGCTAACCCTTCTGCAACAGCCTGGAGTGGGGCTCTACTCCACAAGCCTGAAGTCATCCCTCCTTTCCCTTGTGAATGATGCCATCCAATGTTTTCCAATTGCATTTGATCCTAAGGTTAACTGGGCTGGGGCATAGATCTCAACCTTCCTTGGAATTTGGATATCACTATGGAACTCCAGAACATGGCCTGGATAACTCACTTGGTAAAGCATCAGACTTTTAATCTGAGGGTCCAGGGTTCAAGTCCCTGTTTAGGTGGTGTCCACCAATTCTGGGAGCTCTGGTGGCATAGTGCCTAAAGCATTTCACTGCTAACCAGAAGGCTGGTGGTTCAAACCCACCAGCCACTCCTTGGAAGGAAAGTTGGGCAATCTACTTCTGTAGTGATAACTGCCTCGGAAACCCAAGGAGGGGTCGCTATGAGTTTGGTTTATGGAACTCCAGAAGGTGAGGGGATACATTGCCCTCAGCCTCTCCCTAAATAGCCTTTGAAGGGGAGACAAGAAAATATTGGATCTGACTCTTTTATTCCAGCCTCACAAAATTGGGGAAGCTGCCCAGTCCATCTCCAGACCAAGAGAGATTTTAATCTCTTTGTGATCAGATAAAGGAGAGAGTGGGGGAGGCTTGCCACCCTGCTGAGGAGGGCCATTCAAAGCTGGTTCCTGTAATAAAGTGATTTAATAGATCTAAAGAGGCCAATTCCCTTCTTTCTCCCACAATTACTTCCTGTGGGTTATCATTCACATATGTAAATGAGACAGGAGGGGGGCAAATCCACCAGCTTGAAAATAGCTGTCTGATGGGGTGGGGGGTGCCACTGCAAAGAGACAGTTAAGCATCCTACTGAAGGCCTCCGACAGATGTTCAAGTAGCCCAATGACCCAGGGCGCCAACTTCAACCAGTGGGTCCCCATCTCCCTGGATCCCCACCCACCCAGCTTCATCTTACACAGAACCAGTGGTGAGGGCTCTCTGTTGAGGATTTCCCCACTGCCTCCAACCAGTCCACCCAGCATCTCCCTTCCCCACCCCTCCCCCTCCAGAATACCATCCCTCAGGCTCCAACCCTTAATCCCTACATCCTCCTTTCCCCTCCCCCATGGCTCCTAGGGCCAACCTCCTTGGCAGTAACCCCTCCCTGCCCGGCCTTGTGTCAACCTCCAGAGTCTGGGATTAGAATTTAGAAATCTCTTCTCCCCCAGGTCCAGCCCCAAACCACCTAAAATGGAAGGGATCCAAGCAAGCCACCTGTCTTTATATGGTTGTTATGGGCGGCTGGGCCATCCTAGGGCCACTGAAATGACTCTAGAATATTCAGAGAGGGGTGAGAGGAAGAGGAGGCCAGGGAGGAGGAGGGGGACCTGAAGTCTCAGTCTCCTTGTTTGAGGCCAGGAATGTCAGGACAGCAATCAACCACTGTCTGGGGCCATAAATGCCAGGCCGAGGAGAATAGGCCTGGAAGGCCAGCCTCCCTCCACCCCCTGCCCCGCGACACTGAATTTCACCGCCACTGTGTTGCTCTGCTTTAACTGAGAACTTGGGGTTGTGACCAAAGTCCCTCCCAGCCTGGCCCAGGAATCTAAGGCCTAGGACTTCTTAGATTTTTCTCCCTGACATTAACTGGACAGCAAAGACCCCAGTCCTTGAACTGTGTGCCTGAGATGGTTCCTATAGAGGAGCTTTCAAGCCCCCAGATGAATCCTTCAGGGATCTGTCAAACCTACCCGTCTTGGGACTTGAGTTTTCAGTGACCACCTGGCTGAGGTCTGTATTAAAAAACATGCAGGTTGGGTCTGGAAGTCGGTTTCCCTCCTTCTCCCGCCCTCCCAGCAGCTCCTTTCAGAGGTTAGTGAAAGGCGCTGGGCGCTCAGCGCCCGCCCGGCCCCGGCATGTGCTTCCCTGGCCGGCCGCTCGCCCTCCCCCCACCAGCAAGCACAATACAACCTTAGTTTCTGCCACATGGGGTCACCTCCCGTTCCTCTGCCCCTTCCCAGGGGAAAGAGGTAACAGACACGTGGTCAGCCGGAGGGGTTCTCGGAAGGGGGTGGGGAGGTGTTGATAATCGGCGCTGCCTCCTACTTCTGCCCTGTTGAACTTAACAGGGACTCAGGATCGAGGTACCATGGCAAAGACGGGTACGCACAACGTGGGGCCCCGATCACCCTAAATCCAACAGCGGAGTCCTTCCTCCACCCAGGGTTATGCGTGTCTCTGCCCCCTCCTGCTCACAGCAAAGTTACCGAATGAATCTTACCTGGTGCACAAAGACGTCCACCGGGGGGTCGAGCGCGACCCCGGCGCGGGCGGTCATGGACAGGAAGCCGAACCCCATGCGCACGTTGAACCACTTACAGATGCCGGCACCATGCAGCAGCTGCGGTTCTTCTCCCGCCCGGGCCGCGTCCTCCGGCGCCTCTTCCGCCGCCTTGGCGCAGCCACCTGGAGATGGGGAGGGAACCGGGCGCTCAGTTGGGGGGGTCCCAGAATCCGAGGGCCCTCACAGAGACCGGACAGAGAATCAGAGCACCTCGCGGGTGGACACCAGCAGCCTGCACCCTCGAGAAGAGACTTGTCCTGGCCGCCTCCCTCACTCCCAGTCTACACGGAGACCAGTGGCGCCCCGAAAGTTTTGTTCCTCTTCCCACTACCCGTTGCCCCGGGACAGACAGTCAGACAGGCCCCTCCTCTGCTTTCTCCCCTCCAGGGTAGCCTCAGCGCCCACGCCGCTGGGACCTCAGGGTTCTTTGCTCCAGAAACGGCCCCTTGAAGCCAGAGGCCGCACCGACTTGGGGTCCTCGGGGCAGCCCGGGAAGACACTTCCCCACTTCCCTTCTACGTGGCTCCTGGGCGCCCCCGCAGTCTAGGTGTCCCCGCTAAGTTCTAAGCTCGAACCTGCAAACTGCTGGTTGGACACCGAGCCCATATTCGTCGGCTGAGCCCGCGGGCCGGGCCCCTAGTCCGGCGGCTGCTGGCCCCAGAGAAGTCCGGAGGCAAAGGGGTGGCTCGGAGAAGAGGCTGCTACATCTTCCCCCGCACAATAGCGGTGGGAGGGCCCACGGCTTTTCAAAGGCTCCCAAATTCTAAAAGACAATGACCCAACCCCCCGCGGGCAGCCCCCTCCCCTCCCCTCTTTCTCCTTTCCCCTCCCTTTCCCTCAGCCTCCAGCTCCGGCCCTCCCCCCACAGCTCCGGTCTCTGACACCTCTGGGGTGTCCCTTCCCAGAACCTGGAGGTTTGACACCCCCTCCCCACACACTCATCTGGAGATGGGGACCATCTGCCTTAGAAGTCTTGGGTACCCCAGGATTTGAGATCCTGCACTTTTAAGGGCACAGTGGGGATCCTCAAAGCAGCATACAGGTGGGGGTCTTGGGGGGTTAGTTTTAAAACCACGTGACTGATCCCACACACACTCACGCACCATCCCCACCCCCCGCGCAGATAATTATACATTCCAGAGAGTTGGGGGAGGGAGGTGTGAGCCTGGCAGTGCTGGCCAATCAGAGACACAAACCACCTGTCAAAGGAGAAATGGATGAGCCCACCCCCTCCCCCAGCCCCTGAGCTCTCCTCCCCCTCCCTTCCCCCTCAGGCCTTTGAGCTGACCCGGCTGCTTGGCGCTGACCTGCTCTCACCCCCCACCCCGTGTGCTTAGATAGACCTGGAGTTCGGGACACTAGGAAACCTGGGTGGGGGAGCAGGGAGAGGCCAGAGACTGGGCAGGGCTGATCTCCAGTCCTGACTGAGGCATTACGTCTCAAAGTCTGTCCACAGCCTCTGTCTGTAATTGAATGTCTCTGCCTCTCTAAGTTTCCAACTCAAATTCTTTCTGGATCTCTCTGGATTAGAAGAAAGTGCTCCTAACTGATTCTCTGTAAAGAATCCTTCATTCTAAATCTGTCTAAAGTTGGTCCCAAGTAGGGTTCTCTGGGAGAACAGGAGAACCCCAAAGAGGCTTACAACATTTCCCTGTTCTCCATCTGCGTTCCATTTCTGCCTCCACCCCCACCCCACTCATTGCTGGGAGAGGGACTGGGTGAAAAGGTGAATAGAGGCTCTTCCCTTGCACTCGGGACATTCTTAGATTCCCAGACCCTCCTGTTTGTGAGTCAACATCCTAATGTGCTCCCCACAGAGAGGTTGGTGGGGTAACTGGAGTAGGAGGTCTCCTAATTTGAAGGGGCAGCCTGCCCTTCCTCCTAGGAAATAAAGAGTGTCAGCCTGGGGGTTGGTTACTGCCCTGGTCGGAGATGGACAATGGCCCGGGGCTCAGTGCACGGCCCTGGCCCTGCCCCTTCACTTCCGGTGCTCAGTTCAAACTGGACAATGCCAGCTCCGGTCAGTTCCCCTCCCCCACTGTTACAACCAATTTAAAGGGACAGAGCCTGCTTTCGGGCATCCGCTGGCTCTGAATTAAATCTTCTTCACCAACTGTGGAGAACTTCGCATGCTTCTCCCCCTGCATCCGTGTGTGTGTGTGTGTGTGTGTGTGTGTGTGTGTTTGCGTGCATATTTGTATTTGAAAGAGAAAGAGGATGAGTGGAGGTGGGAAAGAGGGAACTAGGAAGGAGAAAGAGGGAGTGTAGAGAAAGGATTTCCCTTTCTTTCCTACACAGAGTACTCTAAAGGACTAAACTTGAACGTAAGGGACAGGGAGTGGAATTTGAGGGGATTTAAAAAATAAGACTGTCCCCCCCTGCCATTCTGCCTTAAAAAATACATATAATTAGCAACTATTATTATCAATGCCCCACTTTCAACTGAGGACCCTGATGTTGAAATACCAAGAGTTCTTTGAGTACATCAGCCAAAGCCATTTTAATTTACTATTTACATAATCCTTCTTAACTAAGAACCTTATCTCCCCAATTAGTAGCGCTATTAAATATATTTACTCCTTGTACCTCCTCCTAACATTCAAGAGCAGGTGACAGATCTGTCTGAAAAAAAAGGGAGGGAAAAGGGAATTCAGCGCTCTGGTTTCGCTTGGTTTGATTCTAAAGGGATGTTCCTCCCCGCCGGTGCTACCAGAGTCTCTATCCATGGTGCTGAGGGCGCTGTGAGCTCTGTCCATGGTTCTGAATCAATACATTGCTTTCCAGGCTCAGGGCTCCCAGATCCTGGATTTGAAAATGCCTTCTTGAGCTTCCACCTCCAAGTCCTTCCCAGAAAACCTCATTCTCCTCAATCTCCCAATGACAATGACACACTTGAAAATAACGAAGAGACTTTTTGAACACTAAAGAGCAGTTTTCCAGCAATACATTATTCTGCAAAAGCAGTTTGGGTATCTCAAACTCCCCTTCAGAAAAATGGATAGAACTACTCATGTGGCCATAAAGAATGAGGAAAGAGGAGATAATATTTTCTGAGTCAGAGAAGACTAGAGTAGAACAGAGATTAATCTCTCCTTTAAAATAATGTCCTTAATTATTAGCACTTTTCATAGGTGCACAGGTATGAAAGTTAGATTGCCCATATTTGAACATCAGCTCCACTATTTACAGTTTAAGGAACCCTGGTGACACAGTGGCTAAAGTGCTTGCCTGCTAACTGAATGGTCAGTTGTTAAAACTCAGCAGGCACTCTTCAAGAGGAAGATTAGGTAGATAGTCTGCTTTGGTAAAGATTGTATAGCTTGGAAATCCTATGGGACAGTTATACTCTGCCCTGTAAGGTCACTATGAGTCAGAATTGACTAGATGGCAATGGGTTATGAGTAACCTAGGTGTGGTAGTTAAGTTTGTGTGTCAACTTGGCTAGGCCTGGTTGAGTGGCTGGGCAGCTGAATGTAGTTATTCCCCATGGTGAGATTAGTAATTAACTCCATGGTGGAATCTATTGGAGCAGCTGAGTAGCTGCTTTGGGTATATGGTCTCATTCCCAAATGTAAACAGCTTTGGGAACAGTCTCTAGCTTATGGCACACTTGGACCCTGCATGAAGCCATGTTATTGTTCAGCAGCCTGCCATACTCTGCCAACCTTGGGACTTACAATGGTCTTGAATTAATGGCCTGCCATGTGGTTTGGTAACATCAGGACTGTGCCATTTTATTTTTTGACCTTAGGCTTGTTAGCCTCAGCAGCCAGTAGCTGCCTGAGTGAAGAAAAGACTCTAGCTTCAGTGGGTCGGGAGCAGGAGGCAGAGCTAAGGCCTAAGGTCAAGGGGCTTTCACCTAGCCCCTAGAGCCTGACACTTTAATTTGGATTTCTAGGCTCCTGAACTGCAAGAGAATAAACTCCTATTTGTTAAAGCCATTCCATTTGTGGTATATTCTTGTCAGAGTGGCACTGGGTAACCAGAACAGGATTTGGTACCAAGAGTGGGGTGCTGCTCTGACAGGTACCTAAAATGTGGAAGCAGGAGTGGAATGAGTCCTTGACCCAAGACCCCAGCAGTGAGACCTGGTATGAGAGACAGCAGTAGCAGAGCCCAGAGACTGGCATTAAACAGCAACAGGCTTACCAGCCCATGGAGGACAAAGCCGGGAGCCATTGGGCTGGCAGCTTCCTGGCGGAGTGGGTTGCCTTTGGACATTATTTGGTAGAAAAGACTGGCTTGAAATGGAGAAGCAGGTTGGCTGTCCCATGGAACAAGAAAGCTAAATGTTCTTTGTTGTTGTGTGCCGTCGAGTCGGCCCCAACTCATAGCGACCCCTCCTTGGGTTTCCGATGCAGTATCACTATGGAAGTAGGATCGCCTAACCTTCCTTCCGAGGAGTGGCTGGTGGGTTTGAACCACCAGCCTTCTGGTTAGCAGTCAAGTGCTTTAGCCACTATGTTACTAGAGCTCCTAAATGTTCTTTGGGGTAGGAAAATTCCTGGCGGAGTGGGTTGCCCTTGGACATTAATTAGCAGAATCAGAGAGACCAAGGAAATGGAAGCAGAGCTGCCTCAGCCTGAAAGGTTAGGACCATGACATTTGGGGGTGGAACCACCACAGCCCCCTAGGTTTCAAAGAGCCAGACCTTCACCCACTTGGTTCTGGAGTGTGGGGCTGCTCGTTCATGTGAGCCAGTGGGATGGAGTCAAGCTGTTGCCCAAGAGTGAGGGGGCAGGGCTGCCATGCCCAAGATGTAGAGAAACGGGGCCCACCAGCCAAGGGGGTGAGGTTGCCATTTAGAGGAACTAGGGGACTGCAGCCACCCAGTGAACGAGATCTGTACAGATGCTACCAATGAAGATCTGTACAGGTGCCAAGTTGACAAGGGGGTGGGATTGTGGTAGTTAAGTTTGTGTGTCAACTTGGCTAGACCTGGTTGAGTGGCTGGTCAGCTGAATGTAGTTATTCCACATGGTGAGATTGGTAATTAACTCCACGGTGGAATCTATTGGAGCAGCTGAGTAGCTGCTTTGAGTATTTGGTCTGAATCCCATATGTAAGAAACAGCTTTGGGAACGGTCTCTAGCTTATAGTACGCTTGGACTCTCCATGTAGCTGTATCGTTGCTCAGCAGCCTGTCATGCTCTGCCAACCTTGGGACTTACAATGGACTTGAATTAATGGCCTGCCATGTGGTTTGGTAACATCAGGACTGTGCCTTTTTATTTTTTGACCTTAGGCTTGTTAGCCTCAGCAGCCAGTAGCTGCCTGAGTGAAGAAAAGCCTCTAGCTTCGGTGGGCTGGGAGCAAGAGGCAAAGCCAAAGCCCAAGTTCGAGGGGCTTTCACCCAGGCCCTAGAGCCTGGTACTTTGAATTTGGGCTTCTAGCCTCCTGACCTGCAAGAGAAATAACTCTTGTTTGTTGAAGCCATCCCGTTTGTGGTATATTCTTGTCAGAGTGGCACTAGGTAACCAGAACACTAGGGCAAAAGAGCCCTGGTGGTGCAATGGCTGAGTGTTCAGCTGTTAAGAATTTGAACCCACCAACCACTCTGTAGGAGAAGAGATCTGCTCACTTAAAGATTACAGCCAGTTCTACTCTGTTATATAGGGTCGCTATGAGTCAGAATAAACTTGATAGGACAAAATAACAACCTGGGGCAAGTTCCTCAACCTCCATGTGCCTCAGTTCCCTCATCTACCCAATGGGAACAACGGAAATACTTGGCTCTCAGAACTGTTATGAGAATAAAGTTATCTCATAAATGTAAAGCTTTTAGAATAATACCTGATACATAGTTAATTGTTAATCATGTAAATTTTTACTATTATTATAGCTATTGTGCACTTGCTTGTCTCTATGCCTTAGCACCCACTGGATCACATGCTCCCTAAGGACTGTATCAT
This sequence comes from Orycteropus afer afer, assembly GCF_000298275.1. Classification (NCBI taxonomy): domain Eukaryota; kingdom Metazoa; phylum Chordata; class Mammalia; order Tubulidentata; family Orycteropodidae; genus Orycteropus; species Orycteropus afer. The sequence continues at coordinate 13,566,715 of NW_006921618.1, read as the reverse complement.
TCATATGTTAACCACTTCTGTATCTTCCTCACATCATTCCCAGTATCCAGCACAGTGTCTGGCCCACAGAACACACCCAAGAAGTTTCTTGAATCGGCTTTAATTGAAGTAATGAAAGTTATTTGTTGTAGTTAGCTGCCATTGAATTGGTCCCTGACTCATGAAAACCCTACACACAATAAAACAAAATCCTGCCCAGTCCTATACCATCCCCATGATTGGTTGCACATCAGACCATTGTGACCAATAGTGTTTTCATTGGCTGATTGTCTGAAGTAGATCTCCAGGACTTTCTTCCTAGTCCATCTTAGACTGGAAGCTCTGCTGGAACATGCTCAGCATCACAGCAACACACAGGCCTCCACTGACAGACCAGTGGTGGCTGCACACAAGGTGCACTGGCTGGGTCTCCCTCATGGAAGGAAGAGTCCTACCACTGACCGACCACTGCTCCTACATGACCATTATTACAATGGTCATAATACTTATTCTCCTAGGCCATTTCACTACAGGCTTCCCAGAATTCAAGAGGAGTTCAGGGCCTCATAAAATTTATGTATGTAAAGGCAGATGAAGACTTAGAAAGGGACGTATGGCTACCAACATAATTTTTCTCTCAGTGGGTTGTTTGCATGTGAGAGGTGGGGATTCTTGACCAAATTTTCTTCCTTTCTTTGTTTTCCTTCTCAGTGTAAGCTTATTGTTGCTGTTGTTATGTGCCATCAAGTTGGACCTGACCCATAGAGACCCCTCCTTGGGTTTCTGAGGCGGTATCACTGCAGAAGTAGATTGCCCAACCTTCCTTCTGAAGAGTGGTTGGTGAGTTTGAACTGCCAGCCTTCTGGTTAGCAGTCAAGTGCCTTAGACACTATGCTACCAGAGCTTCTGAAAGCTTATTAGGTACCTACTATGATCCAGGCATTGTATTAGGCCCAAGGGAAACTTCCACACTTTCCTTACCTCATAGACACTTTCCTTACCTCATAGAGCTCTTCAAGTTTGGTGCAGGAATCAGATAAATAGTATGTATGAAGTTATATGGTGATGCACCTAAAAAAGTAAAGAAGAAATATTCTTTGCCTTCCAAGAAGTGACAGTCTAGTTAGGGAGACAAGATCTGATATAGATAATGTGGGCCAGAGAAATAAATTTGACTTTTTATATCTGGTTCCTGAAAATAACCTGAGAAATTAAGAAACTTTTGTCTTTTTAAAATAGTCAGACTAAACTTAAATGCTCAATTCATCACCTTGGCAACAAGTCTCAGGAAGGAAGGGGCCATGGTGAGGCCTTGACCCCCCACACCTTCTGGGTCCTGGGCTGTCACATGGGCTTGGACTATGGCCATGCCTTGCAATGTGGACTTTGGCGTATGGACAGCTGGGGAACCTTGTGGTCTCCTGAACTCTGGTGCTAGTGGGGCATACATAGCATTCAACTTTCAACCCATCTAAGCCACTTCTCAGAAGGAAGGTTGGGCAATCCTACTTCCGTAGTGATACTGCCTTGGAAACCCAAGGAGGGGTCGCTATGAGTCGGGGCCGACTCGACGGCAAAC
>NW_006921618.1:13547451-13564137 GCF_000298275.1 Orycteropus afer afer | reverse complement strand
AACAACAACAACATAATTTATTAAGAATATAGGCATTTTTCTAAGCTCATTCAAACCTCTCAATAACCCTAGATAATAGATATTAATATTCCCACTTTATGGGAAAGGAAACTGAGTGGAAATTAAAACTTAATGAATTAAAATATCTTGCCTAATGTAACTCAGCTTATACATGACAAAGGCAGATTTGAACCCACACCTGTTTGACTGCAAAGCCCACGTTTCTTTCCACAGTTCTAGTACATGTGTTGCAGCCATGGTTCTAATAGCTACAACAATGGACTCAAATACAGAATGATTGTGAGGATGGTACAGGATTGGGCGATATTTCATTCTGTTATACATAAGATTGCTAAGAGTTGGAGCTGACTTGAGGACACCTAACAACAGCTGTATATTGTTATCATTAATGGAAAAAAAAAAAAAAAAAAAAAAACCAGACTGGCACCACTCCTATTTTACCAATGAGGGAAAAGATAATAAATAATTAAGTAAAATGTACATATAGTTCTAGCTTGCTGATTTTGCTCTGCGATCTCTGGAAAGGTACCTGGTTAGTGAGTCTCTGTTTTCTTTTAATATAAAATGAACTAGTTGGATTAGTCATTAGACAAATATTTCTTCCAATGCTGACACCCTAAAGCAATATGATTTGTATGTGTGTGTGTGTGTGTGTGTGTATGTGAGAGAGACCCCATTACTAATTACACCAAAAAACAATCTGTTTTTGCCCCATGCTGTCATCCTCATCCCACTCCAGGGAGTAGGTGCTTCCTGCATCAGGTGAGATCATGCCACTTCTCACCTTTCAGGCCTATTGAATGGGCTGAAGGAGGGTGAGGCAAGGAAGTTCCCTTCCTTCTTTCAGTCCTGCTCCCCATGCTGGTCCTGCTTCACAGAGCAAGACGCCAGGCACTTGCTTTCACCAATAATGGCTTCATTAGATTGAAAGGAGAGGAGAGTGACCTCAGTGAAATGGACTTCCTGACCCCAGCTGATCTCTGACCCTCACCCTGACAGCCTCTAAATCTTTTCCTTCTGACACATCCCCCACAACGTAAAGGCAGGAGGAGAAAATGATGAATCCTGCTAGAGCCCACTGTCCAGTGGCTGTAACTTGCCAGGTATCCTCTTGCAGTGGAACCCACGGTACTCAATCATAATATTGCTCATGGCTGCTGACCCTTGCATTCTCACTGTGACTCTAGTTTGGTTTGTGGGTCACAACCCATCCAACTGTCATTCACCTAGTGTCTGTTTGTATGTGTCCAATGATTGTCATACAACTTGAAGGCAGGAGTCAGAGTGTCTAACCAAGTACTGTTATTTCCTAAATGCTACTTTAACCCAGGTCTTTAAGCTACTCTTCTCTGATCTGCCGTCACTCTTTATTGAGGCACACACTAAGTGCATGTTGTGTATTGTCCTTCTTGGCCCTCAACTATCCTAATATGATCCTCATTTTGCTGGAGAGGAATCTGAGGCTCAGGGGAATTAAGTGACTTGAATAGCTCACAAAGTTCACAAGGGGTGGATTCCAGGTCTAGCTCACTCAAATATTCTTTTTTTTCTTTTTAATAGTTAAAGTAATTAATGCATGTAGCTTAAAAAATCAATTAGTATTGAAAGAATTATAATGAAAAACAACAGTCCCCTAGCTACACAACCCCCTCCACTCCCATGAGGCAGCCACTCATTGAGCCATGTCGTCTATTGGACATTTCCATATCTCTAAATAATATGCCTGTTCCTTGATTTATCAATTTTAGACATCATCTATTGATTTTCTGTTATGCTGGATGAAGACCTACCTCCCTTCCCTTCCCTTTCCTGTTCCTTCCAAACCAAAACCAAACCAAATTCACTGTCATTGAGTTGATTCCAACTCATAGTGACACCCACTGGGTTTCCAAGACTGTGAATCTTTATGGAAGCAGACTACCTCATCTTTCTTCCATAGAATGTCTGGTGGGTTCAAACTCCTGAGCTTTTGGTAGTAGCCAAATTCCTTAACCAGTACACCACCAGAGCTCCTTTCCTGTTCTTCCCAGTATAGTTAAATAATCATTTTCAATTATATTAATAACCAAGAAGTATACTAGGACAAAAGTTCCTTTCTTCAACTGTTTTTTGTTTACCCTGGACTCTCTAACTACCTTTCTCTCTTTCTTGCACTATTTGTCATTGAAACGTCCTCAATAATTTTCAAAAGTTTCATTGTATTATCTTTTCCACTCAGCTAAGCCCCCTTTGTTCCCAGAGTCTCTTTCCTGAGGCCCTCCATCCTCCTGGTGGTTTTCTAGACTTGTTTCACAGCTGTTATCCGGGGCTTCCTTCCCGTTCTCTGCTGGTTAAAGATCCTGTTTCCTAGATCCCATGTCTACCTCTTTCTTGGTTCACTCCTTAGAAGTATGGTCCTTAATAACGGCCTAAGAAGGTTTGCGTGAGAGGGAAATTTTCTGGGCCTTACAAGTCTGAAGGTGCTATTAGTGTATGGTCTGATGTTGACTGTTAGCCTCCCTGGAGCCTTTTCTGACTCATGGCAACCCCGAGTGTGTGGAGTTTAACTGCTTCATTGGATTTTCAAGAGTATGACTGTTTGGAAGCAGACTACCAGGTCTATTTTCTTAGGTACCTCTGAGTGGATTTGAACCACCAACTTTCTGATTACTAGCTGAGCGCTTAATTGTTCGTGCCACCCAAGGGTTCTTTCCTTTCTTTCTTTTTATTGTGGTGAAAATATGTACACCAAAACATTCACCAATTCAACAATTTCTACATGCAAACCTCAGCAGCATTGATTATACTCAAGTTGTTCAATCATTATCACTGTCTTTTTCAGAATTATTCCACCATCATTAACATAAACTCAATATCCCCTAAGCAAAAATCCCCCTCTTCCCCTTTCTTTCCACTCTGGTAACCACTAATAATCTCTGTTTTCAGTGTATTGGTTTATCTCAGGTAAGTGAGATCATGCAGTATTCATCCTTTTGTGACTGATTTATTCTACTCAACATAATGGTTTCAAGGTTCATTCATGTTGTGACTTCATTTCTCCTTATTGTTGTTGTTAGGTGCCTTCGAGTCATCCCTGACTCATAGTGACCTCATGGACAGCAGAATGAAACACTGCCCGGTCCTATGCCAGCTCCAGAATCCTTGCTATACCTGAACCCATTGCTGCAGCCACTGTGTCAATCCATCTTCTTGAGGGCCTTCCCCTTCTTCATTGTCCCTCCACTTTGCCAAGCATGACATCCTTCTCCAGGGAATGGTCCCTTCTTACAACATGATCAAAGTAGGTAAGACGAAGTTTGGCCATTCTTGCTTCCAAAGAGCATTCTGGCTGCACTTGTTCCAGGACAGATTTGTTAGTTCTTTTGGCAGTCCATGGTAGTTTCAGCATTCTTCACCAAAACCAGAACTCAAATGCATCAACTCTTCTCCGGTCTTCCTTTTGCATTGTCCAGCTCTCACATGCATATGAGGCAATTGTGTCAACTGCACCTTAGTCTTCAAGGAAACATCTTTGCTCTTCAGCACTTGAAAGAGGTCCTTTGCAGCAGATTTGCCCAAGGCTATACGACATCTGATATCCTGACTGCTGCTTCCATTGGTGTTGATTGTAGAACCAAGTAATATGAAGTCTTTGACAATTTCAATCTTTTCTCCATTTATCATGATGCTGCTTATTGATCCTGTTATGAGGATTTTTGTTTTCTTTATATTGTAGTCTTCAATCTTCATCGTAAGTGTTTCAAGTCATCCTCACTTTCAGTGAGCAAAGTTGTGCTGTCTGCATAATGTAGGTCGTTAAAGAATCTTCCTCCAATCTTGATGCCATGTCCCAATACAATGCTGGAAGATGAACCCCTCAGGTTGGAAGACACTCAAAATATGATTGGGAAAGAGCTGCCTCATTGGAGAGCATACCTGAATGATATGAATAAAGTAGAGCTTTCAGGGGCCTCCATTTGCTGAAGTGGCATGACTCAATATGAGAAGAAACAGCTGCAAACATCCATTGATAATCGGAACGTGGAATGCATAAAGATTGATATCCTAAGCATTATTGAGAGGAAATGGATCAGTTTTGACCATTTTAAATCAGATAACTGTGGGATCTACTATGCCGGAAGTGTCAAATTGAAGAGACATTCATCGTCACAAAGAATGTTTCAAGATCTATCCTGAAGTACAATGTTGTCAGTGATAGAATAATATCCATACGCCTACAAGAAAAGCGGTGCATAAGGCACTTGACTGCTAACCAGAAGGCTGATGGTTCAAACCCACCAGCCACTCCTCGGAAGGAAGGTTGGGCAATCTACTTCCAGTAGTGATACTGCCTTGGAAACCCAAGGAGGGGTCGCTATGAGTTGGTCCGACTCGACGGCACATAACAACAACAACAAAAGCGAGTTATGATTACCATTATTATTCGAATTTATGCACCAACCACCAAAGCCAAAGATAAGGAAAATGAAGATTTTTACCAACTTCTGCAGTTTGAAATTGACCAAAAAAAAAAAAAAAAAAATTTCTCCTATGGCTGAGTAATATTCCATTGTATGTATATATCATATTTTGTTTATCCATTCATCTGTTGTTAGACATTTAGGTTGTTTACACCTTTTGGCTATTGAGAAAAGTGCTGCAATGAACATTAGCATACACCTTTCTGTTTGCATTTCTCCTTTCACTTTTGTGTATATACCAAGGATTGGGATTGCTGGGCCATATAGTAATTCTATGTTTAACTTTTTGAGGAGCAACTGAACTGTTTTCCACAGTGGCTGCACCATTTTATATTCCCCCCAGCAATGGATAAGGGTTACAGTTTCTCTACAATCTCCCCAACACCTATTGTTTTTTTTGTTTTGTTTTGTTTTTGTTTTCAATCATTGCCATTCTAGTAGGGGTGAGGTGGTATCTCCACCAGCCACTCCTCGGAAGGAAGGTTGGGCAATCCTACTTCCGTAGTGATACTGCCTCGGAAACCCAAGGAGGGGTCGCTATGAGTCGGGTCCGACTCGACGGCACATAACAACAACAACAATGGCTAATGATGCTGAGCATTGTTTCATGTATTTGGTGACCATTTGAATGTCCTCTTTGGTGAAATGTCTGTTCACATTCTTGCCCATTTTTTGATTGGATTGCTTGTCTTTTTGTTGTTACATTGTAGAAGTTTCCACTACTAGAAAAGAAAAGTTTCTTTCCTACTGCTGCTCTTGGTGGTGGTGCCCTTGAGTCAGTTCTAATTCATAGCTCAATGTTATCCTTAATTGTTATGACCCACACAATCGAATGATTTTGCATAGACAATAAAAAACAAGTAAATATAATTCTGGTATTTTCTGTTTTCAACCAAGATCCATCTCACATCAGCAATGGTATCCCAAGTTCTACATCCTTTTCTGAACCCAGCTTTAATTTCTGAACGTTCCCTGTCCATGTACTGCTGCACATGTTTTTGAATTATTTTCAGCAAAACTTTACTTGCATGTGATATTAATGATATTGTTTTATAATTTCTGCTTTCTGTTTGATCACCTTTCTTTGGAATAGGCACAAATATTGATCTCTTCCAGTCGGTTGGCTAGCTACCTGTTTTCTAAATTTGTTGGCATAGATGAGTGAGTGTTTCCAGCATTACATCCATTTGTTGAAACAACTTAGTTGGTATTCCACAATTCCTGGAGCCTTGTTTTTCCTCTAATGCCTTAGTGCACCTTGAACATCTTCCTTCAGTATCATTGGTTCTTGGTCATACGCTATCTCCTGAAATGGTTGAATCTTGACCAATTCTTTTTGGTAGGGTGACTCTGTCTACTCCTTTTATCTTCCCTTGATGTTTCCTGTGTCTTTCAGTATCTCACCCATAGAATCCTTCAATATTGCAACTCGAGGTTTTAAGTTTTTCTTCACTTCTTTCAGCTTGAGAAATGTTGTGTGTGTTTTTCCCCTTTGGTTTTCTGACTCCAGGTCTTTGCACATTTCATTATAATATTTTGTTTCTTCTCAAGCCTTTGAAATCTGCCCAGCTCTTTTATGTCATCATTTCTTCCATGCACTTTCTTCTCTACTCAAGAGCAGGTTGCAGAGTGTCTTCTGACACTCGTTTTGGTCTTTTCTTTCTGTCTAGTGATACTGCCTCGGAAACCCAAGGAGGGGTCGCTATGAGTCGGGTTTGACTCGACGGCACATAACAACAACAACAACAACAACAGTCTTTTAAACTTTCACTTTCTTCATGTATGATATCCTTGATGTCATCCCACCACTTGTGTGGTCTTTGGTCATTAGTGTTCCAAGTGTCAAATCTATTCTTGAGATGGTCTCTAAATTCAGATGAGATGTAGTCAAGGTCATATTTTGGCTTTTGTAGACTTAATTTAATTTTCTTCAGCTTCAAGTTGAACTTGCATATGAGCAATTGATGGTCTGTTCTGCAGTCAGCCCTTGGCCTTATTCTGACTGATAATATTGAGCTTCTCCATTGTCTCTTTCCACAGATGTAGTTGCATTGATTCCTGTGTATTCTGTCTGGTGAGGTCCGTGTGTATATAGCCAGGCATATAGCCTCCTTTAACCACCCTGTAAGGAAAGTGTTATTCTCTCCCACTTAATAGAAGAGAAAATTTAAGATAAAAGCATTTGAATAACTTCCTTCAAATTTCCCCAACCAAGTAATAGCAATAAAAAATAATAAGAGTTATCACATATTCATACTTCCCATGTGCCAGGTACTTTGCCAAGACCCAGCATTCACTTATGGAATCCTCCAATAACCTCATGATGTGGGAATGCTTGTCTTCATTTTCAAGCTGAGGAAACAGAGGCTCAGAGATTAAACTATCTGCCCAAGGTAATTCTGACAGGAAGTGACCCACCTGCTCTGCCCAATGCCACAGTCTGTGATCCTAACACTAGCTTACACTGTATTTCAGTGACAACATCTGAGACATTATATGAGTCACTTTAGAGTCAAGCCCCCAGAAGACAGGGGACTGTCCCTTCCCTCCCTTCACCCCTCCACCTCTGTATTTTGACCACGATGGAGGAAAGATGACAGGACAGATTCATGGAAGCTGTTTCTTCTTCCTTCCAGCTCTCCTGAATGCAAGCAGCACCTTGTGTTCCAGGAAGAGATGCTCTCACTCCTGTTGTATTAAAGGAAGGAATAGGGAGCAAAGAGAGTGGAGACCCCAGGATCCTTGATTCCAAGACCCTCAGTACAAAAGGGACCTTACCTCACAAGGTAACCAAGAGCCCTCCAAGCTAGACATCAACCATTTTCCTCTCTCAGCTGGCAAACCTCCAACACAGGAGCTCACTACTTCTGGAAGTAACTTTGTTACAAAGTAACTTTGTTACAAAGTTCTTTCTTCCATTGAGTTGCAACTGATCTTTTTAAGGCCTCTACCCACTGGGGCAATCCTACTTCCCTAGTGATACTGCCTCGGAAACCCAAGGAGGGGTCGCTATGAGTCAGGGCTGACTCCACGGCACATAACAACAACAACAACAACAAATGGTCAGAACAATTCGCCTCCTTCTTTGGCAAAGACAGGGATCAGATAGTCTGTTCAAACCCCATCCCACCCTTTTCTAGTTGTGTGACCTTGGGCAAGATTTTTAGAGGCTCAATGCCTCAATTTTGGTTAACTTTCCACTGCCTCTCTGGAAATTAGCCCAAAGTCAGATTTACCCAGCTCTATCCTTGACGGCACCTAACAACAACAACAACCACCACCTCAGTAAGCCGCAGCTCTTTTTACTTTCTGTGTACTACTTTGTACAATGCCTTTCCAACCATGAAGTGTTTTCCCATTCATTATCTCATTCTACTCACTCACTCACTGCCTTTGAGTCAGATCCAACTCTTCATAGAGATCCCTACTTGGGTTTCCGAGGCGATATCACTACAGAAGTAGATTGCCCAACCTTCCTTCCTAGGAGTGGCTGGTGGGTTTGAACCGCCAGCCTTCTGGTTAGCAGTCAAATGCCTTAGGCACTATGCCATCAGAGCTCCCCATTATGTCATTAGATCCTGGAAAATGGGGCTGCTGGAGGAGGAAGGAGGTAAGGTGGGCATGTGGTTATCTGTTTTGCAGGTGAGGCAAACCTCCACCCTGAAAGCAGACTTACCCCCAGACTCTCTCCCTCCTACTCCTCACCACCACTCCAAAATGTTCCGGGTCTCCAAGATGCCTTGCTCTCTTTTCCCACCTGCGCTGTGCCCATGCTGACCCCTCTGCCTCTTACTTTTCCCTTTGTTGATCACTATTCATTCTTCAGGCTCCAATATAGATGTCACTTTGTCCAGGGATCTCTTTCCCCCTGTGTACTCACCCACTCAACATCCCTCTTAGGTTTTCTTATAGTACTTCTTATAGTTCTTCTGTGACAGAGCATTTGCTCCATTGTAGTATATTTTCCAGGAGCCCAGAAGGCACAAATGATTAAATATTTAGTTACTAATGGAAAGGGTGATGGTTCAAACCCACCCAGTGTCTCTGTGGGAGAAAGACCTGGTGATCTGCATCTGTAAAGATTATGAGCAAATTGTTGAATGTGAACCTAAGTTGCTGTGTAAACTTTCACCTTAAACACAATAAAGTATTATTTTAAGAAAATTACAACAAAGAAAATCTATGAGACAGTTCTACTCTGTCATATGGGGTCACTGTAAGGCCAAATCTACTTGATGACACCTCACAACAATGGTATTTGCTTGTTTGTCTTTCCCACCACTAGAATGTAAACTCCATGAGGCCAGGGACAGTTTCCATCTTGTTCATTGTGTGTCCAGTACCCAGGACAAAGCTTGGTGTAGAGTAGTTGTTGATTAAATGTTTGTTGAATAAATAAACAGATGGCTTGCCCAAGCTTCCACAATTAATAATGGCCAATATTAGAATTTAGATTTTGTTTCCAAGAAGTTTTTTTTTTTTTTTTTAATTGTCTCCTGAACTTAAACTAAACCTACTCCCTAACCCCTACTGTCAGCTCCTGTTCTCATTTAATTCTTTATCTTTTTCTAATGCTTTGAGGACTACTACAAATGCTCCTTGGAAGTGAGAATGGCCAGACTTCATCTCACCTACTTTGGTCATGTTGTTAGAAGGGACCATTCCCTGGAGAAGGATATCATGCTTGGTAAAGTGCTTCGCTAAAAAGGGGAAGACCTTCAATGAGATGGACTGACACAGTGGCTGCAACGATGGGCTCAGGTATAGCAAGGATTGTGAGGCTGGTGCAGGACCAGGCAGTGCTTCGTTCTGTTGTACACAGGGTTGTGGTGAGTTGCAGCCTACTCGACAGCACCTAACAGCAACAACAATTCCAATTTACTTTATTTAATTTATTATGATTTGGGTGAAAGTTTACAGAGCAAATTGGTTTTCCATTCATCAATCCATACACATTCTGTTTTGTGACATTCACTGCAATGCCCACAATGCAACAGCATTCTTCCCACTTCCTCCTCACACCCACTCCTTCCCTTCCCTTTGTCTTTCCTTCCTCTTCCCTCCTGCCCTCCTTGCTTTATTCCTCCACAAATGCTGCCCTCCTGATCTCATATGGTTTCATTTAATTCTTTAGGATCTTAGATAAGTTATCAGAAATTACAGCCCATCTGATTCATTTTATAGATAAGAAAATTAAGATTCAGAGAAGTTAGGTCATCTGCCCAAGGTCACACAGGGAATTGTGGCTGCCCTTCCTGATTACAGGTCAGTGCTTTCCCAACTAGATTCAGTAGTAAGTCCATGGACTTCCAAGGCTTTCTCTTGGAGTTGGGATAAATAAAACAAAACTCATTGCCATCAACTTGAATTCTGACTCATAGGGACTCTATGGACAGTGTAGAACTGCTGTATAGGGTTTCCAAGGCTATAAATCTTTATGGAAATGGATTGCCACAACTTTCTCACAGACAGCCACATCTTTCTCCCACACAGCAGCTGATGGGTTTGAACTGCTAACTTTTTGGTTAGCAGTCTACCTGCTTAGCCACAGTGCCACCAGAGTTCCTATGGGTGGGGTAGTACTAAATGCACCTAAGCCCCTGCTTTTACACTCCCTAGCTACTCAAAAGTCAGCACCCGGGAGTCTGTTCTGAGATACCTCACTAAGTTTCAGGCAGGGCAGGATGGAGGGAAGTCTATGTGTGTGCCTGGAAGAGGGTGGACCATGGGGAGCGAGGCATTCGGATATGAATACCAGGCTGTGCAGCACAGTCTCTCACTCCTGTCCCTCAAGGTTCCCACCATAGCTACATCACTCTCCCTGCCCCTGAGACTGACCTTTGGGGCCAGAAATCAATAACCTGGATTCTGGCTTCGGCCCTCTCTGTGCCCCCAGTGACCACAGGCTGCTCTGAAGAGCTGGCAGGACTCAGGGTCATTAAGTAACTGTCACTCTCTCCAGCCCACTTGGGGGCATGGCTGAGGGAGGGGCCAGGGATGGGAACCTTTATGGAGAGACACAGGTGTGGTCTTGTCCTCCCCATACTCACCCATAAAGGGGGTGACCTCTACCCTTCCTTAACCTCTGCTAACTACTCCTTTTTGCCTTTGGTCAGGGTGGCCAGAGCCAGGGAGATTTCCTCCTGCTCTCTGTACCCCTCCCATATCTGCAGCACCGAAAGGTGACTCCCTTCTCTGAACTGCCATCTCCCCTATGAGCCTCCTTTCTGTTCTCTGAAGTGCATCCCTCGCTCACTGAGCCCCCATGTTCATCATTAAGCCCCTGTATTTTTCCAAGCCCAATCTCCTTCAACAACCCCCTCCCCCCGTATTGTGCTCACACTGTATAATCTGGGAGTATTTTACTCTGTTTCAAAAGCAGTAGATAGGAATTCCCCCATTCACCATTTTCTACATATCCTATCTTAGATGCCTTCTTACCTTCCTCTCCCCCAAAACAGACTCACTCTTTTGGGTGTACTATTAGAAGGACTCTCTCAGAAACAAGCCCCCCACCCCACAAAACCCCTTCTTCCTTCCTCCCTCACTTCTGCTGCTTCCCCTTCAGCCAACTTTCCATACTCCCTGCCCACCATTCCTTCCCCATCGCCACCCCAAAGCCCCAGCCAATCACTTCTGAATGATCGATTAGGGTGAAGGGAAAAAGAGGATCAATGGAGGAATCTGGGCCTATTCTTATTCAAAACTAAAGTTTCCTGAGGGAAGAATATTAATTGTGAGGAGTGATATTGGGGTGATAGGGTCTGCTCTCTGGGGAAGATGGGTATAAAGTTCAGGCCCTAGGGAGTAGGGATTGATGATCGAGGGTTGGGAAGAAACTGGTGGGGGAATTGGTAGAGATGAGAAGGCAGATCTGAGATGGGTTGATAGGAGACTGGACAGGAAGTAGGAGTTCCGAAGACTACCCCCAAAACCAAAAATCTGCCATCAAGTCAACTCCAACTCATAGCAACCTGCATTGGATTTCCAAGGCAGTAAATCTTCACAGCAGTAGATTTTCTCATCTTCTAGTGGGTTTGAACCTTCAACCTTCTGGTTAGCAATCAAATGTCTTAGGCACTGAGTCACTAGAACTCCTTAAGACTTGATTACCCACAGGTAAGAACTTGACTTACCCACAGGTAAGAAATAAGTGACTCCATCATTCTCAGCTCAGAGATGTCCTCGGTCTCTGATATTCTAAGTGTCCAGCAGGGGGCAATCTGTCCCCACATTTCCCTTTCCTCACCCACCACAGCCAAATTCCTTTGTTTATTCATTCATTCTAAAATACTACTTGAGCACCACTATGTGCCAGGCTCTGTGCCCCGACTTGAAAAATACAGACATGAATAAGACAAACACATGGATAAGCAGGGTCCTGAACCTTGAGGTGCTATCAGGAAGCATAACAGTGCTCATAATTATTGTAATATTACATAATTATTGTAATGATTAAGGGAAAGAGGCCTGTATAAGTATGTGATCTTCGGGCTCAGCCTAGTTTTGGGGATCAGGAAAGGCCTTCCTGAGGAAGTGACTTTTAAATTAAGCTTAATGGATGCCTAAATGTTGACCATGTGAAAATGTGGAAAAGAGGAGATCAGTGTGTATGGGTTGTGTTTCAGGCAGAGGGAACATCGTGAAAAGACCTTGAGACAAAAGTATTAGGGCCCCTTTAGAGGGATGGAAAGAAGCCAGTGTACCACGGAGACTGGTGATGGCTGCACAGCATGGTTACTGTAACTGGTGTAGCTGAATTGTACATGTAAAAATGTTGAGGTGGTAAATGTTGTGTTAAATATATTTTTTACAGCAATAGAATATATATGTACACACACACACACACACATATATACACACACATATATCTATATACCCATATATATACATATATATACACATAGGGAGCTCTGGTGGCATAGTGCCTAAGGCATGTGACTGCTAACCAGAAGGCTGGCGGTTCAAACCCACCAGCCACTCCTCGGAAGGAAAGTTAAGCAATCTACTTCTGTAGTGATACCGCGTCGGAAACCCAAGGAGGGGTCGCTATGAGTCGGATCCGACTCCATGGCAGTGAGTTTGTTTTTTTTATACACACACACACACACACACATACACACATACATGTATATGTATGTGTGTGCGTGTGTGTGTATGTTTGTTGTTGTTATGTGCCGTCGAGTTGGACCCAACTCATAGCGACCCCTCCTTGGGTTTCTGAGGCAGTATCACTAGGGAGGTAGACAGCCCAACCTTCCTTCCAAGAAGTGGCTGGTGGGTTTGAACAGCCAGCCTTCTGGTTAGCAGTCAAGTGACTTAAGCATTACATATATATATATATATATATATATATATATATTTATATGTTTGTATATGTATGTTTATATATACATTTATATGTGCATATATCTTTATATATATGTATATGTATATGTATGTGTATATATATATATGTACACACAAATATATATGGTTTATATATATGTATGAAAGAAGCCATGACTAGATTTAAATTCAGCTTTGATCAGAGTTTGGTCAGAGTTAACTGGTTTCTACTGTAGCACACCACCTCCATCCCCTATCTGGGGCCCTCAATGAGGTTCAATTTTCTTGAGAATTGCATTTTGTATTCAGTATTCAGAAGCCCTGGTGGCGCAATGGTTAAGTGCTCTGCTGTTAACTCAAAGGTCTGTGGTTCAAACCCACCAGTGGCTCCATGGCAGAAAAGACCTATTGATCTGCTTCCGTAAAGATTGTTGCTGTTGTGTGCTGTGGAGTTGATTCCAACTCACAGTAACCCTCTAGGGGGGAGTTGAACTGCCCCATAGGGTTTCCCAAGCTGTAATCTTCATGTTGTTAGCACCATCCTTCGAAACAGTTCATTCAGTTGGACCTCCTGCTGCGAATTTGTGTTTCCATCCCAGATATACTGAATCAGAATCTACACTTTACCAAGATTCCTAGGCATTCTTAGGAGCTCCGGTAGTGTAGTGCCTAAGCCACTTGACTGCTAACCAGAAGGCTGGCGGTTCAAACCCACCAACCACACCTCAGAAGGAAGGTTGGACAATCTTCTTCCGTGGAGACACCACCTCGGAAACCCAAGGAGGGGTCACTATGAGTCGGTCCTACTCAAGGACACATAGCAACAGCAACAACAAGGCATTCTTACATATCCCCAGGTAATTCAGTATTCACACTTTTACCTAATTCTGTTTTCATTCTGGGGTTTTAGCCCCAGGTGATCTGAGTTAAGATGCTCTCTGGTCATATTTTCCCACAGAAAAAGTCCACCGTCTCTTGGAGAAGGGGAGGAAAGAGGGCCAGCAGATCTTTGGGGTCTTTCTAGAATAAAAAAGCTAGGGAGAAAGAATTTCAGTCCATTCCCTTCCTGAGCTCAAAGCTTTTCTTCTAGAAATGAGTGGACCAGCAGTAGACTTAGCTGAAGTATCAGCATCCCTTCCAAGGCCCTGAGAATAGCCATGTGCGCATATGTTTTTGTAAAATGGGCACAAATGGAATATTTTAACCATAGTTAGAAATTTGAAACATATATTATCAGGAGTTAGTCTGTTAAAAAGTAATACAGAGGTGTATTGGGCGATTCATTAATAAAATTTTAAAAAATGTTTTATGATGTTTGTGGCATTTTTCAGCTTTTTAAAATTTGTAATTTAACATGATTCTGTTTCTCATTCTAAATAATCATTTACACACTTTATAATTGTAATCTTGTATTCTTTTTCTTAACGGGGAAACAAACAAACAAATAGTTGCCATGGAAATGATTCTAACTCATGGCAACATGGTGCAAATGGTTAAGAACTCAATTGCTTAACTAAAAGGTTGTCAGTTTGAACCCACCAAGAGGTGCCTCAGAAGACGGGCCCAGTGATCTGCCTCGGAAAGGTCACAGCCTTGAAAAGCCTGTGGAGTGGTTCTACTCTGCACACATTTGTTCAAGAGGGTCTGGATCTGCCTGTGTGGGTCCCCAGGGCCCAGTCTATCCCTTTCAGACCTTAACTTGCTCTGGACCATCCTACTCCCTTTGAGTGGTCCACACGCACTGGGTGGATGACTCTTGGGTGTTGAAGATGCCAAGGGGGTAGAGGGGTCCTTTGCTTTCCACGAAGGAGCATGTTAAGGGCTACAGAGAGTTAGAGCTGCTGCCTCCCTTCCCCTCTTGAGCTGGGCACCCAGAAGAGAAGTCACCATGAAGTATCCAATTATTTAGGCTGAAATGAGAGTCCATGTGAGCTCTGCTGCCCACTGGTCTGTTCCTTCATCATGTCAACCCACCCAGCAACTCCAGGGTGTCTTAGAGACTTTGGAGTCTACTTCACAAGTGTGCTTTAGTCCTGATTCAGTGGTGTCTCCATTTCCAGGTAGTGCTGGAGACAAAAGGGTCCCGGTATACTTGAGTTCCTTAGGTAGTTTAAGATGGGAGCCAGGGGAGAATCATTTGAATGATGTGATTCCTTAGGATAGAAAGAGGCGGAGAGAGGGGTGTGTCCCTATTAAGCAGTGTTATGGATTAAATTGTGTCTCCCAAAAATAAATGTTGGAATCCTACCCCTATACCTATGGAGGCAATTCTTTTTGAAAATAAGGGTTTCTCCGTTGTGTTAGGGGGAACTCTGGTGGCATAGTGCCTAAGGCATTTGACTGCTAATCACAAGGTTGGTGGTTCAAACCCACCAGCCACTCCTCAGAAGGAAGACTGGGCAATCTACTTCTGTAGAGATTCCACCTTGGAAAGCCAAGGAGGGTCGCTATGTATCAGAATCGATTCAAAGGTAGTGAGTTTGTTTTTGTTTTTGGTCTGTTATGTTAAGTATACTTGAATAGTGTGGGTTCTAAATTTAATTACTTCTGATTTAGTGAAAAGAACAGATGAGACACAGAGGCACACCTGCAAGGAGAAAGACAGATGTCATTTGAGGATCGTCCACAAGCTAAGGAGCCAAGGAACTCCCAGTACCTACAAGGAAGGAATCAACATGGCTGACACCTTGGTTTGGACTTTTACCCTCAAGTACTGTGAGAAAATACATTTCTGTTTTTCAAAGCCATCTGCTTGTGCTATTTCTGTTACAACTGAGCAGTAGGTAACTGAGACAGGCAGTGAATAATATTGATGTCTCAGACCGACCTGGAAGAGCCCTGGATCTGAAGCTGGGAGACCTGGGTTCAAATTCTATTTCACCACTAACTTAGCAGCTTGAGCAAGTATCTGCAGTTTGCTAAACCCTTGTACCAGCATTTGTAAAATAAAGATGATAAGACCTCTTTAAACCCCTACATGAAGAGCCAATGAGAGATGTCATAGTAAAGTGTGTGTGTGTTTTTTTTTCTTTTTGTTTTGAAACAGTTTCAGATTTATAGAAAAGTTGAAAGAATAATAAAAGAATTCCTGTATAATCTTCACTCAATCTCCCTAGATGTTAAATGTACCTTATTTGCTTCATCATTCTTTCAGTTTTCCCCCCTCAACTATTTTAGAATATTTTCTAAAAAAGAAAGAAAGAAAAAAAAGACAGTATCAAACATAACCATAGTACAATGATCAAAATTACAGAGTAAATTGGTTTTCCACTAAATATTTCATACACATTTTATTTTGTTACATTCGTTGCAATCCCCACAATTCATTGCACTCTTCCCACTTCTTCCCTGTGTTTACCATTTCATTAGTCTTCTTTCCTATCCCTTCTTGCCTTCTGAGCTTTATCCCAGGACAAATGTGCCCTTTTGATCTCATATGCTTGATTGTTCTAAGGAGTGAGTACTTTTTGGTAATATTGTTCATCTTATAGGCTTGCCTATTATTTGGCTGAAAGTTGAGCCGGGGGGGGTGAGTTCAGTTCCAGGCTTGAATGGTGTCTAAGGGCCATAGTGTCAAGGAGTAATGTACTTTCTTGTCCAGAATTAATCCAGAATTACTCATTCCATTAAATTCTTACATCTCTTTAATCTGGAACAGTTTCTTGGTTTTTGTCTTCGATGATCTTGATATTTTAAAAAAAGTACAGGAGGCGGGGCAAGATGGCGGACTAGGCAGAAGGATTGCACAGACCCTCTTCAACAAAGAAAAGGGAAACCAATAAATACAGACACAGAAGATAATCTTGGACCCCTGAGCCTTGAAGGAAAGGATGCAGATTTGGACTAAACCCCAACTAGCAGAAGAATTTGCGTGAAA
>NW_006921618.1:13530900-13539980 GCF_000298275.1 Orycteropus afer afer | reverse complement strand
AAAAAAAAAAAAAAGTACAGACCAATTATTTGGTACAATGTTCTTCAGTTGAGGTTTGTCTGATATTTCCATGGGATTATACTCAGATTGCACGTTTTTGGCAGGAAGATCACAGAAGTGATGTATCTTTCCCAGTACATCATATCAGCAGGTATGTGATGTCTGTTTGTCCCATTATAGGTGATGTTGAACTTCAACCACTTGGTTGAGGTGATATCTGTCAGTTTTCTGCACTCTCAAGTTACTATTTGTTTCCCCTTATAATTGAGCAGTCTACTTTCATAAATATTTACAGCCTTGGAAACCCAATGGAGGTTGCTATGAGTCGGAATCGACTCAATGGCAGTGAGACAATTAATAAATATCTTGTAGGGACATACATTGAGATTATTAAATGTCTTGTTTCTCACCAAACTTTCACCCACTAGTTTTAACATCAGCACATGAATTTTTTTTTAAACAGTTTATTGTGGTTTGGGTGAATGAATATTCACAGAGCATATTAGTTTCCCATTCAACAATTTATACGCATTTTGTTTTGTGACATTGGTTGCAATCCCCTCAATGTAACAGCACTCTCTCTTCCAATTCTTCTCTGAGTTCCCTGTTTCCATATACCCATCTTTCCTGCTGCTTCCTGCCTTCTGAACTTTGTTTTTTCGGCAAATGCTGCCCTTTTGGTCTTGTATTGTTGATTGTTCTGAAGAGTACATTCTAAGGGTGTTATTCTTCACTTTATAGGCCTATCTATTGTTTGGCTGAAAAATGATCCCCAGGGGTGGGTTCATTTCTGGGTTTGAAGAGTGTCTAAAGGCCAGTTTTGGGTATCAGTAAGTTTTTACTTAATCAATATTATAATAGTTACCAAATAATTTTCTACTTACATTATTCTTCTACATTTATAAACTTTCTCTTTTCCTCCATGTGTTTATTCATTTACTTATATCAGAATGGACTCATGGATTCCTGTTTTTTCAGTGGTCTATAATCCATTAAAGGAGTTCTGGCAGTAAGGTGGGTAAGGTATTTGGCTGCTAACTAGAAGGTCAGTGGTTCAAACCCACCAGCGGCTCCGCGGGAGGAAGATGGGGCAATCTACTTCTATAAAGATTTGCAGCCTTGGAAATCCTGTGGGGGTTGCTATGAATTGGAATTCATACCATGGCAGTGAATTTTTATAATGCATTGAAGTCCCTAGCTGGTGTAAATGGTTAATGCACTTGGCTACTGTTCTGGTTACCTAGTGCTGCTCTGACAGGAATATACCACAAATGGAATGGCTTGAACAAACAGGAGTTTATTCTCTTACAACTTTGGAGGCTTTAAGTCTGAGTTCAAAGAGCCAGGCTCTAGGGGCTAGGTGAAAGCCCCTCAACCTTGGGCTTCAGCTCTGCCTCCTGCCCCCAGCTCACTGAAGCTGGAGGTTTTTCTTCACTCAGACAGCTGCTGGCTGCTGAGGCTGATAAACCGAAGGTTGACAAGTAAAAAGGCACAGTTCCAATGTTACCAAACAACATGGCAGGCCACTAATTCAAGTTCAGATGAAGTCTCAAGATTGGCAGAGCATGGCAGGCTGTTGAACAATGACTTGGTTACATGCAGGGTTCAAGCATGCCAAAAGGTTAGAGACCAACCCCAAAGCTTCTCCTTATATACAGGAAGCAGAGCATATCCTTAAGGCAGCTCCTCAGCTTCTCCAATAGATTCCACCATGGAGCCAGTCTCATCATGGGGAATGACTACCTCCAGCTGCCCAGCCACTCAACCAGGCCCAGCCAAGTTGACAACAACCTTTACTACCACAGCTACCAACTGAAAAGTTGGAGGTTTGAGTATCCAGAGGTAGTTTGGAAGAAAGACCTGAAGAAGAAAGGCCTACTTCCAAAAAAAACAGCCATTGAAATCCTGGGGAGCACAGTTCTACTCTGACATATGTGGGGTCCCCATGAGTTGGAATTGACACCACAGAAGCAGGTGGTGCTTTAAGTACTATCTCATGTGGTTCTTAAAAAGCCTTTGGCCTTGGAGAAGAGCTGAGCTTGAATGTCAGACAGATGTTTACTAGTTTTGTGACCTTACCAGTTACCAGTTGTCATCAAGTCAATTCCAACTCATGTCGACCCCACGTGTCACAGTAGAACCACACTCCATAGGGGTTTCGGTGACTGATTTTTCGAAAGTGGATCACCTGGCCTTTCTCTCAAGGTGCCTCTCTGTGAACTCGAACCTCTGAACTTCCAGTTAGCAGCCAAGCGTGTTAACTGTTTGCACCATTCAGGGACTCCTTTGTGACCTTAGGTAAGTTATTTCACCTCTTTTAGCCTCAGGTTCCCAAAGGTAAAATGGGAGCCATAAGGCCTATCTCTCAGAGTTGTTGTGAGGATGGAAACTCCAGGAGAGCAAGGGTCTTTGCTCTCTTAACTGCCATAGCCTTAGCACTCAGGGCCTAGTGCTCCATAATAGTTGTTGACGGAAGGAATGACATGAGATGACAGGTGTAAAGCATTAGCATTGTGCCTGGCATACAGCCAGTCTGTGGTCAGTGGTGGCTACTGTTATTTACTGGACACGATCTGTTTTGCAGACTGTGTGCTCAGAGCTAGAGCTGTTAGGAGAGCACTGATGATTGGTTAGCTAGAAGCCTCTGCCCCTTTTAGAAGAAAGAGGTTTTCAACGGAACAAACAGATCAAAAGCTGGTCAAGATGTACTGGGAGAAAGGCAGAAGGTACAGTAAAGTTCAGAGGAAGCTGCGGCTAGAAATCAACAAGGGCTCTGGAAGGTGCATGATAGGGCCGGACGCTGGGGTGGAGGACTCCGGGGATCAGAGGCAGAAGGCACTGATGCAGGCAGACTTCTAGGGAGCTGAAAAGGAGGCTTTGGGGTAGACTTGTGGAGAGGGTGGTACATACACGGTCTAAACAGAGTAAGTAGAAGAGGATGCATTTTGAAGGCTCCTGTGTTACTCCCAGTCAAACAGGGGAGCAGAGCCCACCCTGAAGGCCTCCTCCTCTCAAGGGGAGATGAGGATACAATCATCAGGGAATCCCTAGTCAGATAGGGGAGACATATACCCTCCTCTCTCTCTTGGGGAATGTGATACTCCGGCTCCAAACCTGGTTGCCCCCTTCTGACCCTGGACTTGTCACCCACATGTCCATGAGCCCTCTGGGGTTTCTTGGAAACAGGGTGGTGAAAGAGTTCGCTTCAAAGTGGCCACTGGCTCTCCTTAGAGGTTATTTTGGAAGGTGACACCTTCTCCTGGCCTACCACATTCCCCTCTCAAAGCCACCCCACCTTGACAAGATCCAGAGCTACTGTCAAAAGAGAAACCACAAGACCCAGGGGTTGAGCCTTTCTGCTCAAGAGAGGTCAGGGGGAGGACGGGGGCATGAACCTGCACCCAAGCAGGCACAGGGCAGGGGTGCACAACCGCCAGACTTGATGTCACAAAAACAGCTACATTGGCATAGACTCCTTGGCCCTGGAGTCACTGAATAGCAAGTTCCCTGGGACAGACAGGAGTCCCCTCTTCCTTGCATCTATTTTTTTAAAAAAATACACTTTATTTTTCACGACAGTTTGAGATGTACAGAAACATTGCACAGAAAATACAGAGAAGTCCCATATACCCTCTCTGTCTTCCCCCCTCCCCACAGTTTCTCCTATTAATAGCATCTTGCATTTGTTACAACTGATGAACCAATACTGATGCATTATTACTACTAAAGTCCATAGTCTACATTAGGGCTCCTCTTTGTGTTGTACAAATGTGTAATGCCATGTATCCACCATTCCAGTATCATGCAGAAGAAAATGAATTAGAATTAAAATGTCCCATGCTTCATTTATTTACACCCCCCATACCCCACCCCATGAATCCCTGATAACCATTGGTCTTTTCACTGTCTCTGCAGTTTGGCCTTTTCCAAAAAGTCACATAGTGGGACTCATGCAGCATGGAGCTTTTTCAGACTGGCTTCTTTGACTTGCCATATGCATTTAAGGTTCCTCCATGTTTTTTCATAACTTGATAGCTCATTTCTTTCATTGCTAAATAATGTTTCATTATATGGAGGAAAATCTGCTTCTGAACATCAGCCAATGAAAGGCTTGTGGACCACAAAGGTCTGATCCCTTTGTCTATGAGGTTGCCCTGAGTCAGAGGCTGACCTGAGGGCAGCTAATAACAACAAATGGATGTCCCGGTTTCTTTATCCATTCACCTATTGAATGACATATTGGTTGCTCTCTGTTTTTGGCATCTCACACTCATTTTAAGATATGGAAATTAAGGCCCAGGGAGGGAAGTGACTGGAAGCAGCTCCCAGAGCAAGTTAGTGACCAACTCAGACTAGAACCCAGATCTCCCAGCCCTGCCCTGTGCTGTCTTTCCACAACTCTAATGATCCCTTGGGAGCTCTGGTGAACAGTGCCTAAGGCATTTGACTGCTAACCAGAAGGCTGGTGGTTCAAACCCACCAGCCACTCCTTGGAAGACTGGGTGATCTTCTTCCATAGAGATACCACCTCGGAAACCCAAGGAGGGGTTGCTATGAGTCGAATTGACTGGACGGCAGTGAGGTGTTTTTTTTTTTTTTTTAAATGATCCCTTAGCCAGGAATCCATGTAACGCAGAATTTCCCAAAATATTTCTGGATAGTTCATGAAGTATTCTGAAAAAGTAACCAATGCTAGTGATATTTTATTCTTTTAAAATTTTATTGGAAAAAATATAATAAAAACAAAATGCATTTCAAAAAAATAAACACATTTCTACAATTGGTTTTGCTATTGTGTAATTATTGCCTTTAATAAAAGGGATGCCATATCCAAGTGAGTGTCATATGTATTCCAACAATAATGGTTGAACGCCATCACCACATTTTCTCCAAGGCCATATTTCCTGTGACTGCTCCTAGGCAGTGACTGAGTGCAGCAGGGACATGAAGGCAATACCACCCTGGGACATTTGGGACTCCTCGATGAGCGACTTTGGCTAAACAACTCCCTCTCAGTTCTGCTGAAACTTTCTTAGAATTGCATTGATCTAAAACTTTTCTTGCCTAACTTTCATTCCTTCCCTTTCTCCTCCAGGGAGGCCAAACCTGCAGCTTGGTCTACCAGTTCTCCTAGGTTCCTCTGGTTCCTGCACATTGTCTCCCAATAAAACTCTCCCACATCTGATCTCCTCTTGGCATTTGCTTCTTGGAGAATCTACACTAGCATATCATGAATTCCTAGAAGGTTCATGAACAGTTCTCCAATGCATAAATGTATTGTTTCATTTCAGCAATGTTCATTCACTTTCATATTAATGCATTCACCAATCACGTAGTGAGTTGCATTTCAGATGTGATCAGTTTACTAGTGCTGGTCTTGAAACTTATAATTTCAGCATGTGACTGTGATATTCAATGCATGTTGTATATTCAAAATAGGAATCTATTTTTTAATTGTAAAAATATGTATAACACAATTTAATGTTTTTCTCCTGTACAATTTAGTGGCATAAGTTACATTAATCATGTTGTGCAACCATCGCCGATATCTGTTGCCAAATTTTCCATCACTATAAATAGAAATACAGTGTTTCCTAAACTACGGCTCCTCCTTCCCCCCCATCGTCCTGCCCCTAGTAACCACTAATAAACTTTGGTGTCTATGTTGTTGCTGTTGTTAGGTGGCTACCAGTTGTTCAGACTGAGTGACTCACACAAAACAGAGTGAAACACTGCTTGGTCCTGGCACCATCTTCTCAATTGTTATATTTGAGCCCATTGTTGCAGCCACTGTGTCAATCCATCTCTTTGAGGGTCTTCCTCTTTTTTGCTTTACTAAGCATGATGTCCTCTTCTCTAGGGACTGGTCTGGTCCCTCCTGGTAAAGTGTCCAAAGGACATGAGATGAAGTCTCACCATCCTCACTTCTAAGAAGCATTCTGGCCATACTTCCTCTCAAGATAGATTTGTTCATTCTTCTGGCAGTCCATGGCATGTATAATATACTTCACCAACATCGTAATTCAAATGCATCAACTCTTCTTCACTCTCGGTACATTTACCTATTATAGCTATTTCATATGAGTGAGATCATACAATATTTGTCCTTTTGTGATTGGCTTTCCTCACTGTTCTGGTTACCTAGTGCTGCTCTGACAAGAATATACCATAATGGGACGGCCTTAACAAACAGAACCTTATTCTCTTACAGTTTGGAGGCTTTAAGTCCAAGTTCAAAGTGCTAGGATCTAGGGGCTGGATGAAAGCCCCTCAACCTTGGGGACCAGCTCTGCCTCCTGCTCCTGGCCCACTGGAGCTAGAGGTTTTTATTCACTCAGACAGCTGCTAGCTGCTGAGGCTGACAAACCCAAGGTTGACAAGTAAAAAGGCACAATCTTGATGTTACCACATGGCAGGCCATTGACTTAAGTCCATTGTTAAGTCCCAAGGTCGGCAGAGCATAGCAGGCTGCTGAGCAACAACACTGCTATGTGCAGGGTCCAAATGTGCCATAGGCTAGAGACCATTCTCAAAGTGTCTCCATATATGTACACACACACACACACACACATATACAGGTCGCTATGAGTCCGGTCCGACTCGATGGCACATAACGACAACAGGTAAGCATGATTCATTCAAGAGGGGGTGCACATATTCCAAAAGCTGAAGAAGAAAAGGGATATAGGACAAATGAAGTTTGGATTCAAACCTGGGTCATTCACTTCGTAGTGACAGGTGCCTTAGTTTTAGTTCTTTTTCATAGTTATCTAGTGTGGCTACAACAGAAATACCATAAATGGATGGCTTTAACAAACAAATTTATTTTCTCACAGCTTAGGAGGCTAAACAAAACAAAACAAAACAAAAAACTTACTGCCTTCGAGTTGGATGTGACTCCTAGTGACCCCACCTTGGGTTTCCAAGGCGGTATCACTACAGAAGTAGATTGCCCAACCTTCCTTCCAAGGAGTGGCTGGTGGGTTTGAACTGCCAGCCTTCTGGTTAGCCGTCAAATGCCTTAGGCACTATGCCACCAGAGCTCCTGCTTAGAAGGCTAGAAGTCTGAATTCAGGATGCTGGCTCTAGGGGAAGGCTCTCTCTCTCTGTTGGCTCTCGGGGAGGGTTCTTGTTTCTTTGAGCTTCTGCTCCTGGGTGATCTTCAGGGGTCTTGGCATCTCTCTCGCCCCATCTCTGCTTCTGCTCACTTGTTTAATCCCTTTTATATCTCAGAAGAGATTGACTCACAATACAACCCACACTGATCCTGCCTCATTAACAGAGACACCAGTTCCCAAATGGGATTATAACCACAGCCATAGAAGTTAGTATTTACAACACACATTTTGGGTGGACATAATTCTGTCCATAACAATTGGTATACAAGTGTCTGTGTTGCTGCTTTCAAATCTCTTGGATATATATCTAGGAGTAGAATAGCTGGGTCATATAGTCATTTTATATAATTGATTAATCAATAGTAATTCTGTATAATTAACTTCTTGAGGAACTGCCAAACTGTTTTCCATAGAAGCTGTACCATTTTGTATTCCCACCGGCAATGGATAATGATTCCAATTTCTCCATATCCTTGCCAACATTTATTTGTTGTTTCCAAAGCAACTAATAGGAATCCAGTTTTGATCATTTCTTGCAGTGATGAATTTGTGAGATATCCCATTTTTTTTTAAATTGTGATTTGGGTGAAAGTTTACATGCAAGTTCATTTTCCGTACAGCAGTTTACACGCATTTTGTTTCATGACATTGACTGCAATTCCTCACAATGTAACAGCTCTCTTCCCACTTCCTCCCCATAGTTACCTCTTCTCTGTGTCCTGCTTTCCTATGCATTTCTGCCTCCAAAGCTATCTTCCTGTGCAAACACTGCCCTTCTGTTCTCTCATGATTGATTACTCTAAGGAGTGTTTATCTCGTATGCCTGTCTCTTGTTTGGCTGGAAGTGACAGAAGTGAGTTAATTTGAGACCTGAAGGGTAACTAGGGGCCATAGTCTTGTGGATCTCATCACGTTCTATCAGAGCAGTAAACCTGTTTTTATTTTATTTTATGGTTTTGAGTTTTGTTCCACATTGTTCTCCCACTCTATCCAGGATCTCCTGCACTGATCCCTTTCTGAGTGGTTGACAGTGGTAGCCAGGCACCATCTAGTTCTTCTGGTCTCATGGTCATATAGGCTGAGGATCACAGGGTCTACCAGTCCCTTGGACTAATTGTTTCCATGTGTCTTTGGCTTTCTTCATTCATCTTTGCTCTGGATAAGGAGAGACCCATTGTTACATCTAGATGGCCACTTGCAAGCTTTCAAGACCTGGTTGCTACTCACCAAAGTAGAATGTAGAACAATGTTTTTATGTACTATGTTATGCCAATTGAGCTTTATGTCCCCTGTGACCATGGTCCTGAGCCCACAGGTCCAACTACTCATTCCCTCAGGGTGGTTGGCTGTGGCCAAGAAGTTATCATAGCTTTGTTCCTTGTTGTTTTTGTTATGTGTCGTCGAGTGGGACCTGACTCATAGCGACCCCTCCTTGGGTTCCCGAGGCAGTATCACTACGGAAGTAGATTGCTCCATCTTCCTTCCGAGGAGTGGCTGTTGGGTTTGAACTGATAGCCTTCTGGTTGACAGTCAAGTGCCTTAGGCACTGTGCTACCAGAGCTTCCTTGTTCCTTGTTAGCTCTGTTATATATTCGGACATTCTTATAGTACATACAAATACGTATGTAGAAACATCATCTGCCAATCTTATATATGCTCATGGGTATATTCCTTTTAGCCTAAACATACCTGATCATACAGCCTGTCTACCTATCTATTTACTCATAGATTAATATTTTGTCATTGACAACACAACATTGAATACGTAAAGGCGTTTATCTTTGTTGTCTGTGCATCTTGTGTATCTCTCTGTCTTCCTCTTCTTTGGTGCCACCTTTTGATCACTAACTTTTGGTACACTGCCCTTCCCTTCACCCAAATCAATATTTTTCTCTACCTATCTAGCAGTGTTCCTTCCCCTCCCGTTCCATCCCTGGGGACCAACAAAGAAAGAGATTCCTT
>NW_006921618.1:13512672-13516000 GCF_000298275.1 Orycteropus afer afer | reverse complement strand
TGTATGCACAGATTTCTGTTAGCTGTTATGAAGAACAGTTAATGGGAGTTGGGCTTGTATTGGCTGTCATCTATTGTTGGTCTGTTGGTGCAGAATGAAGTGGTGGCCCTCACTTACTAGGTGGGGCTGCAGGAGCTGGGGGTATGGTTGGGTCGTATGGGCACAGTTGCTATCTCCCACCAGAAAAAAAAAACCGCAAAAGTAAATAAGAGAATAAAAGCACAAACCACATAAACACACAGGAATAATTGCACACACACACACAAAGGTAAAGGCAATAATTGAGAAGAAATATTTGGAGAAATACTTTAAAAAGATAGAAGAAATACAATTAGAACATGAGGGAAAGAACACTTACAATATTTTGGGGGGAAGAATAAGAGAAAAGAACAATAAAAGAATAATAAAGAAAAAAAAATGGGGAAACTATAAAAAGAAAAACAAGGGATGGGAAGAATAAAAAGAAAGAAAAAAGATGAAAACTAGGAAAAGAGAAGAGAAAAAACCCAAAAACTAAAACCCAGAAAAGAAAAAGGAAGAACAAAAAAAAAGAGAATAAAAACAAAGAAACAAACCTGGGGAGGTGGCAGGACCCCCAGTCTCCATCAGAGCACACAGACTGGGAAGGAATTCATGCTGGTTCAGAAGGTGGGCAGAAGTAGGAGATGGCCATACCTCCGTTCACGAAGAGGGTGTGGCAGATAAAAGTAACAAGGAGAATATTGTATCTTTCCAGTTATTAGCCTCCAGTGTGGTTGTCTGTGCTGTGCTTGGTAAGCACAGCCTAGTCTTAGGTGGCTGGGATTGAAATGCTGCCATTTTAAATATCCAAAATGACACACCACTTGTAAATATTCAAAATGGCCGAGCCCTCTAGACAGGTGAAAGTCAATAGCTCAGTTTGCCTTCTTATTTGTTTTTCTCTTTTCTAGTCATCAGTCACCAGTGTAATTGTCCATGCAGCCCTTGGTGAGCAGGACCAATTTTTAAGATATTGACCAGGTCCTAACACCACTTGTAAATATTCAAACTGGCCATGCTGTCAGGACAGCTGGCACCCTGCAGGTCCATTTGTCTCCTTGTTTACAGTTTTCATTCAGGTCTTCTATTAGTTGTTATTTAATCCACTTCTGTATCCTTCTTTTCAAAGCTCAGGGCTCCAGGATTATCTTCTGAATCTGTGTCAATTGATTTCTCTTTTCTTTGTTGAAGAGGGTCTGTGTATCTTGTGTATTCTGGCATCTTACCAGAAGTCAACATCCCTGTTGTTTTATGAGAGACTAGTGTGTCTCCTTTAATCTGGAGGCCATGACCTCCTTGTAGTGTTCCACTCATACGTTTTCACTTTATAAATGTTCCATGGCAAATGAATTTGCAAAGAGCTGGCTTGAATCAATCCCACCCCTGAATTTTCTTAGCTATTTACATTGTTCAGGGCAATGGGCTTCAGATAACTTCTTTCAGCTGGGTGCAGAGTAGTCTCATCTTGCTGTAATCCATGGGGAACATGCAGCATCTGAGAACCTGCAGTATATGAAAAAGAATGAGGATTGAAAGAAGACTCATTAACAACCTGTGATATGCATATGGCACCATCTTGCTTGCTGAAAGTGAAGAGGACTTGAAGCATTTATTGAAGAAGATCAAAGACTACAGCCTTCAGGGTGGATTACACCTCAACATAAAGAAAACAAAAATCCTCACAACTGGACCAATAAGCAACATCATGATAAACGGAGAAAAGATTGAAGTTGTCAAATATTTCATTTTACTTGGATCCACAATCAACACCGATGGAAGCAGCAATCAAGAAATCAAATGACATATTGCATCGGGCAAATCTGTTGCAAAAGAGCTCTTTGAAGTGTTCAAGAGGAAAGATGTCACTTTAAAGCCTAAGATATATCTGACCCAAGCTATGGTATTTTCAATAGTCTCATAGGTATGTAAGTGCTGGACAATGAAAAAGGAAGAATGCAGAAGAATTGACTCATTTGAATTGTGGTGTTGACAGAAAATATAGAATGTGTCATGGACTACTAGAAGAATGAACAAATTTGTCTTGGAGGAAGTACAGCTAGAATGTTTCTTAGCAGCAAGAATGGCCAGATTTCACCTTATGTGCTTTGGTCATATTGTCTGAAGGGACCAATCCCTGGAGAAGTATATCCTATTGGTAAAGTAGAAGATCAGGGAGAAACAGGAAGACTCTCAAGGCTCCAGTGGCGGCTTAAGCACAGTAACAATTGTGAGGATGGCACAAGAGCAGGCAGTGTTTTACTCTGGTGTACACAGGGTCATTACAAGTCAGAACAGACTCGACGGCACCTAACAATAACAGTGTTTGTTCCTAGGCTGGTCAAACCTCAGTGTTTGGGTTATGTGTACATGCCAGCTGTGCTAGGTCTGTATCCAAGTATCTGGACACATCTGTGGCATGATGACTCTGAGTTAGAACCTTTGGTCTTCTCTTGGCTCTGGTGCCAGGAGGAAGATGTCTGGCCTTGGCAGTGCTTCCTGTTCAAAGCTCTTCTTTGATCTCCATGCAGCATAGTGAACCCAACATCTCAGCATCACAGCATCCCCCCGGGGTCTCTGTTTTTTCAATATAGTAAAAGTTTGATAGAATTGGCTTAAGATCTAGCTCTTCTACTTAGTGGCTGTGTGGCCTCAGAAAACCAATTAGTCTCTCTGAGCCTCAATTTCTTATCTATAAAATAGGAGAAAGAATATCCATCTTATAGGGTTGTTATGAGGAAGAAATGAAGTAATGCATGTCTAGTACTTAGCTTACTAAAAGAAATCTATCATAACAATAAAAAAAATCCAATTTTCCTCCATTTCATTACTGTGTATCATGGATTGAAAACATGCATTAACTTGGCTGGGCCATGACTGTCAGTGGTCTGGCAGTTATGTAATGATGTAATCATCCTCATGATGTGATTGGATGTAATTATCCTCCATTTATGATGTGTTCTTAATCCTGACCTCTAGGTGTTAAAGAGGCAGGATTAGGTTATGTTAATGATAATTAGATTATGTTTATGAGGCAAGAATAGGGTGCAGTGCACTGTCTTTACTCAGGTCATGGCCCTGATCCATGTAAGCCCTGAGGTGTGGCCTGCATCACGTTTTGTCTTACAAGAGACAGAAGGGGAGAGTAGTGAGCATGGAAGGAGGGCCCTGACTATCACTGAGAAAGAAGAGCCAGTAACAGAATGTGTCCTTTGGACCCACTGAGAACTTCCTAAACTCAGGGAAGATTTATGTTAAGACTCATGGAGAGCTCCAGGGACATAGGCCCACAGTTGTTGAGAGGATACAA
>NW_006921618.1:13508207-13511047 GCF_000298275.1 Orycteropus afer afer | reverse complement strand
ACCAACATGCAATCAAGATGTATTGATTATTACTAGTGATTGGAATGCCTAAGTTGGAAACAAAGAAGAAACTTCAGTAGTTTGAAAATATGGCTTTGGTGATAGAAATGATGCCAGAAATCATGTGATAGAATTTTGCAAGACCAAAGACTTATTCATTGCAAATATATTTTCTGAAAAATGTAAATGACAGCTATACACATGGCCCTTGCCAGATGGAATGCACAGGAATCAAATTGACTATATCTGTAGAAAGAGGCAGTGGAGAAGCTCAATATCATCAGTCAAAACAAGGCTAGGAGCTGATTGTGGAACAGACCATCAATTGCTCATATGCAAGTTCAAGTAGAAGCTCAAGAAAATGAAAACAGGTCCATGAGAACACCTGGTTGGGACTTAAGATGCATTTGTTGGACAAATGAATGAAATAAGAGTGATTTAGACTGTGGGCTTTCAATTGTTGATGCATTCATTGAACACAATTTGTCAAATAATAACCATTGTGTGTGGGTGAGGTGTGGATAAAGAAATAATGTGGTCCTGTCTCTGCTCTGTATGATGCTATCATCTGAAAAAGGAAATGGCAGCAGAGGGAATAGATGAAGGGAATTACCACCTATTGAGCAACAGTCAGGCCCTGAGTAAATTTATTACATGGATTACCTCCCTTTACTTCTCCAGCCAGGTAGGTACTAGGTAGGTATTCATCTGTTTTACAGGTGAAGGAAGGGGTTCATAGAGGCTCAGTAACTTGCCCAAGTTCATCCAGATAGGCTGTAGCTGGAATAAGTTTGAGGTCAAGTCAGGCTTCATACTACTCGCCTATAATTGTGACACAAGGCTGGATGTGTCATGCACTTGAGGAGATGTCTGTCAGAATTGAGGGCTGGAGACTCTCAGAGGTGGGAGAGGTTGCTGAATTAGATCTTTGTTTAGTGGTTTTTAGGAGGAGGAATTGCCCACAGAACCTTCAAGCTGGGGAATCTAGTAGAGAGAATAGAGGGGATTCTCCAAGGGTGTGAAAGCCCTGGGACTCCAGGGACATGGGGTCAGGGAGGGTGTCTGTGAAGAGGCTGGCCCATGGACAGGAAAGGTGGGGTAAACATCCTTGCCTTGGCTCCCTACTAGATCAACAGCTAGGCTTTGGGCCAACTTCCCCATAGCAGCCCCTGTGGTACCAAGTCGACTGCTTGTTCTTGGTCAATAGCAGCTAAAGGAACAGATCTCTATCTCTTGACACCTTGGGTGAGTAATTAGGGTTTGCAGAGTTCAGCCTCATCCTGGCAAAGGGCTTCCACGTTCCAAACCCATCCTGTGGTGCTCAAGTTGCCCCAGGTTTCTGGAGTGGTGTTCCCTGATCACTGGTGTTCCCCTCACCAAGGGGTTCCTTGTTGAGGTAATTTTGCATTAAAATAGGGGTCCTTTCCCCAAGCTGAATGGAGAATGGATCATGTCCTAAAAGTAGCAGGTCCATGTACAGTTAGCTGATAAAAGGATTCAAGGTCTGCAGGCTGACAAACATGGATTCAAAGCCACCTCTGCCCTTTGTAGCTTGCTGTTCTTGAGCAAGTCTATCTTAAGCCTCAGTTTTCTTACCTGTAAAAGAGGGCTAACAGCACCTAGATTGTTGGAGACCTAATCAGGTGGCCTTTCCCCTGCCCCACGTGCTCATAGCTGACACTGAGTATGATTAGTTCTAGATTGCTTGCTTTTGAGATTTGAGGCTGTGGAGATGAGAAAGATCAGGGCAGGCTTCTGGGAGGAAGGGGATGCAAACTGGACAGTCTGGTGCCTCGGGTACATGAGTACAAGCTGGTGACTCCTGATAAAATAAGAACCAGAAATAACCTCAGGTCATGAAACACTTGTCAAGTAGTATGCTAGGTTCTTAAAATACTTCATATTTAACCAGCAGAGTATCTATGGAAAGTAGCGTCTATGGCAATTAGTTTTAAATTGCTGAATGATCTCTCACAGCTGGCAATGGAAATTGCGATGGCCAGTAGAAACTATTCATTGACGACCCTCCCCCCAGTGGTGCCCAGTGCATGTGGCATACCTGCCATACCCCAGATATGCCTCTGTATTTAACCCTCAACAAGGAATTTTCACTCCCATTTTAAAGTTGATGCAATAGAGGCTCAGAGTGATTAAATGTATTCATGCAAGATCATTTGAGGGAGGCAGGTACATTCATCAAGACTCAGCTGCAGATGGTGGAAATTGCTATTGCAAGCAGAAAGGGCTTTAAACCAAAAAAAAAACTTAGTGCCATCAAGTCGATTCTGACTCATAGCGACCTCCTTTGGGTTTCCAAGGCGGTAAATCTTTATGGAAGTGGATTGCCTAGTCTTCCTTCTGTGGAGTGGTTGGCGGTTAAAACCCACCACTTCTGGTGAGCTCACCTTCTTCTGAGTGATCATATGACTTAGGCACTAGCTACCAGAGCTCCTTACAGGGCATTAAACTGGAAGGAACAGGGAGCTGGTTCTAGACTCTAGGTTCCTAGAAATGACTCCAGAACAACACCACAGACGTGACCAGCCAGGAGAGCTGTTCGTTCTGTTGCACTCAGGAAGTTGACAGTGTAAGTGTTGGCTCTAGATTTATACTAGATCCAAACCAGCAAGAATAAATAAATATATAATACATATATTATTAATACACACATATATATAATACACACACACACACACACACACATATATATCCCCCAAATCTTGACCCCAAACCTTCTGCTGACACTGTTGCAGACAATAGCTTTGACCCAGACCTTTTGCCCACTCCATCTCCACCTTCTAAATCTCATCTAAATGTTATCTAATTAGCAGAACCATATT
>NW_006921618.1:13503273-13505000 GCF_000298275.1 Orycteropus afer afer | reverse complement strand
TCTTCCTTCCGAGGAGTGGCTGGTGGGTTTGAACCGCCAGCCTTCTGGTTAGCAGTCAAGTGCCTTAGGCACTACGCCACCAGAGCTCCCGATTGTAGCACGTATCAGTACTTGATTCCTTTTTATGGCTGAATAATGTTCCATTGTATGGATGTACTAGATTTGTTGGACATTTGGATTGTTTCCACTCTTTGGGTATTATGAATAATGCTTCTACAAACATTCACATACAAGTTTTGTACAAACATATGTTTTTAATTCTCTTGAGTACATTCCTAAGAGTAGAATTTCTGTGTTTTACTTTTTGAAGAACTTTCAAATCATCTTCCACAGTAGCTACATAATTTTAAATTCCTATCAACAATTAAGAGAGTTCTAACTTTTTCACATTCTCACCAACACTTGTTATTTTTCATTAAAAATTTATGAATATAGCCAACCTAGTGGGAGTAAAGTGGTGTTCTGGTTACCTAATGCCACTCTGACAGAAATATACCACAAATGGGATGGCTTGAACAAACAGGAGTTTATTCTCTTATAGTTTGGAGGCTTTAAGTTCGAGTTCAAAGTGCCAGGCTCTAGGGGCTGGGTGACAGCCCCTCAACCTTGGGGTCCAGCTCTGCCTCCTGCTCCCAGCCCACTGAAGCTAGAGGCATTTCTTCACTCAGACAGCTGCTGGCTGCTGAGTCTGAGAAGCCCAAGGTTGACAAGTAAAAATGCACAGTCCCAATGTTACCAAACCACACTCAAGTCCATTGTAAGTCCCAAGGTCGGCAGAGCATGGCAGGCTGCTGAACTACGACGTGGCTACATGCAGGTTCAAGCGTGCCATAAGCTAGAGACCATTTCAAAAGGCTTCTGCTTATACACGGGAAGCAGACCACATCCCTAAAGCAGCTACTCAGCTGCTCACAGTGGATTCCACCATGGAGTTGATTACCAGTCTTATCGTGGGGAATACTACATCCAGCTGTCCAGCCACTCAACCAGGCCTAGCCAAGTTGACACACAAACATAACCACCACAAGTGGTATCTCGTTGATTTCAAAGTGTAGTTCCCTAATGACTAATGGTGTTGAGCACCTTTAATGTGCTTATAGGCCATTTGTGTATCTTCTTTGGACAAATATCTATTCAGATTCTCCTTGTTTTTAACTTGGGTTGTCTTTTTATTACTGAGTTGCAAATATTCTTTATATATTCTGGGACAAGTCCCTTATCAGACATGTGACTTACAAGTATCTTCTATCCATGGGTTGTCTTTTCACTTCTTAATGGTGTCCTTTGAAGCACAAAAGTTTTGAATTTTGATGAAATCCAGTTTATTCTTTCTTTTGTTACCTGTGGTTTTGGTGTTACATCTAGAGGGCTTTGCCTAGCCTAAAGTTCCAAAGATTTGCTCCTATATTTTCTTCTAAGAGTTTTATAGTTTTAGCTCTTACATTTAGGCTTGTGGCCCATTTTAAGTTAATCTTTGTGCATGGTGTTAGGAAGGGGTACAAATTCATTCTTTTGTGCATGGATATCCAGTTTCTCAGAACCATTTAAAAATGTTATACTCTTCAACTTTGCTGAACTCTCTACTAGTTCAAATAGGTTTTGTTTTTTTTTTTTTGGGTTAGGCACACCTTAGTTTTTAAAGTGACATTTTTGCTCTTTAACATTTTAAAGTGGTCTTTGGCAGCAAATTTGCCCAGTACAATATGATGTCTTATTTCTTGACTGCT
>NW_006921618.1:13490931-13502348 GCF_000298275.1 Orycteropus afer afer | reverse complement strand
TGCGATGAACATCGGCGTGCATATATCTGTTCTTGTTATGGCTCTCACTTCTTTAGGGTATATACCTAGTAATGGGATGGCTGGGTCAAATGGTTCAAATAGGTTTTTATGGATTCCTTAGGATTTCCTATAAATTAGATCATGTCTGGATAGAAACAGTTTTACCTCTGCCTTCCCAATATGCATGTCTTTATTTTTCTTGCCTAATTTCCCTGGCTAATACTTCCAGTACAGTGTTAAATAGAAGTGGTGAGTACAGACAGCCTTGTTCCTAATCTCAGGGAAAAATTTTCAGTTTTTCACCATTAAGTATGATGTTAGTTGTATACTTTATGTAAATGCCCTATATTGGGTTAAGGAAATTCCCTATTCCTAGTTCATTGAGTGTTTTTATCATGAGAGAGGGTTGGGTTTACCAAATACTTTATGTAATTATTAAGATAATAATGTGGTTTTTGTCCTTTATTCTAATATTCCCACCCCAAGGTGTATTACATCAATTGCTTTTTTTTAGTATTAAACCAACTGCATTTCTAGGGTAAATTTTGCTTTGTCATGGTGTGTAATCTTTTTCATATGTTGGTGGAATCAGTTTGCTCATATTTTGCTGGGGATATAGCAGTGACCATGATCTTGGAATTTACATTTTACAGTCCAGCCAATTGAAGGCTTCCTGGTTGCTGCTGAAATATAAAGCAGTCTGCAAACATCAGAGTTTATTACTATCTGTGTAGGAGGTTTTGTATCTATATTTGTATTTATCTATAGTTTTCTTGCCGTGTAATGTTTTTGTTTGGTTTTGGTATGAGGATCATATTGGCCTCATAGAATGAGCTGGAAAGTGTTCCATCTTTTACTTTTTGGAAGAGTTTGTGAAGAATTAACAATTTTAAATGTTTGGTAGAATTCACCAGTGAAGCTATTTGGATTGTATTTTTTGCAACAGCTAGAAACATGGAAAGAGCTAGGGATCTGGGACCAGATTAGTTTGGTTATGTGACTTAGACAGAGGTACCTGAAAATAGGATAGAGACCTGTTCTGATTAGTGCACATATTACTTTAAATATGAGCCAACATTAGAAAATCTAGAGCTATCACATATATGTGATATATCACACATATAAAGAATATGATTTTCATATTCTTTATGAAAGTCAGAACCTCTGACAACTATATTTTCCAGTTGTATTGAGTAGTGGATGCCCTCAGAGAATGGCTCATGCCCTCTGGTTTGCCCCAGTTCCCACTTTTCCCTAATGTGTCCTTAAAGGCAAGGCTGAGTATTAGGTACCATTTATATAATACTTACTACTGGACCACTTTATTTATGTTAGCATTTGAGTTGATGATGTTTGGCCTACTCTTGCTGAGTCTTTGTTTGCTCATCTATAAAATGAGGACTTTAATATGTCTTACCTTGGAAGATTTTTGGGAAGGTTAAATGTGATGTTAATTGTAAAGAGGTTTAATGTAAAGGAAGCTCTTAATAAATTTACTTCTTGCTTTTTTCTGGCTGAATAATATTCGATTGCATCGATATACATGTAATATGTAACATTCCTCTATAGGTGGACATGTAGGTAGACTGGAAAGGACATCCACGTGCATAATAAGCAGTGTTGCACAGTGTTTAAAAGTATATTAGCTCTACTGGATTTGAATTCCACCTGTGAGCCTTCTTATCTCCTATCCTCTTGAAATGGTTGAGATGGAAGAATGGAAAGGATGACCTCAGAGGTCATTTGAAGATATAAATGCAACTTTGTCCACAGAAAGAGTGAAGGTCATGGATGGGTGAAGAGAAGATGCAAGAGTCTTGAGGTCTCTTCTGCAAATGTGAGAGCTGGCTCACCTTATCTCAGGATCTCTTCTCTACCCCAAGGTGTGAAGCCAGGGTCAACTCACTGCATCTGACAGACTGACAGCTGGGCTGTCCAGGGAGATAAGCAAGTGAGTGTCAGGCAGAGAGAGGTAGGTGTCAACCACAGAGCAGTGCAAGGTGAGAGCAGGGGGGACAGAGCTGAGTTCCCCACCCTCAGCCTTGTCCTATGAGTCACATCCCACATAGCTATTTAGCCCTCTGAGCCCATGGTGGCCCCAGACAACTTCCTGGTCTGGAGTCCTTATCTGGTGTCCTTCAAAAGCATCCACATGACAAAGTTCCTGGGCCTTTGCTCCGAGTGAGTAGCTGCTGGCCTCAAGGTTGGAGGTGGCAGTGGTTATGGGTTGAAGAAGTCTTTGAGGTTTTCAGGGAGGAAGTGGGATTCTGACTGTGGTTCCACTGCTTCTCCTTCTTACTGCATGAGCCAGCCCAAGCTCCTGGCTCTACTTTGCCCTCCAAACTCCTATGCTGATAGTAATAAGCCCTGATGTTTGCAGACTGCTTTGTATTTCAGCAACAACCAGGAAGCCTTCTACTGGCTGGACTGTAAAATGTAAATTCCAAGATCATGTTCACTGCTATATCCCTAGCAACTAGCAAGTAGCCCAATGAAATATGTGAATCAGTTAAGGAATGAGTGAATTAATGAATGATACATTCATGGCATGCTTGCCAGGTGCCAGATGCTAATTCCACGGCATTTCCCCAATCTTTAACTCAGGCCTCTGCCCATCTTGATTTTTCTGGAGGGCCCTTCAGCACCTGTGAGGAAACTAGATTCTATAATGCCTCATTTGTGGCCCTTCCACCCACCAGCAGTTCTCTCCTAAACTCTCCCCCTCTGGGCTCTGCAGTCCTAACTGGGTTCTTGTGATCTGGAGTAGTCTTTTTCTTCCCTGAGTCAGCTTTCTCATCTGTAACATGGGAATAATGACACCCACCTTGCAGGGTTGTTTAAGTGAAACAGAGCATGTTGAAGTGCTTTGTGCAGTTCCTGGCACATGTGTGGGCTCAGATGCTGAGAGCTATTATTATTATTGTGGTATGTAGTCTGGGGTGGGGGCACAACTGCATAGGATGAGAGCAGTGGTCCCCAACCAGGGTTTAATGAATAAAGCAATATAACTGAATGCAGTTAATCCTGTGAAGGGTGCTGGTCTTCCAACATGGGCCAGGAATACCCATCATGATGTTAACACCGTTAGGAAGTCAGCTTGCAGTTATTTGCCTAATTAGGCAAATGTTGATGTACAATGTTAATACAGTGAAACCTGTGAGAGCCTGAACTCCGTGAGACTGCCTTTGCTTTTCTGGGTCTTGTAAGTTTTCTGCCTTTGACAGGGTGCAGTCTTACCACTTCTCTACTTCTCTCTATTAATGGAAAATATTTAAGTTTTCCTTCTCTGACAGGTTTCCATCTTACACAGATTTTGACCTTTGTTTCACTGTCCCAGCACATTTGTCAAGTGCTTGCTTTGTGCCAGGCACAAAGGGCTTTATGTGAATTATCTTGAGGAATCCTCAAAACAATCTTATAAGGGCTGGGAGTCCCTGGGTAGTGCAAACAGTGAACACACTCGAAAAGTTGGAGGTTCAAGCCCCCTGAGAGGGGCCTTGGAACAAAGGCATGGTGATCTACTTCTGAAAAGTCAGCCGTGAGAACGCAACGGATCATAGTTCTACTCTGACACACATGGATCCCCTGAGTCAAAATCAGCTTGACAGCAACTGTTTTATTATTGTTACTATGCCCACATGACAAAAGAGGAAAGAGGCACAGAGAGGTTAAGTGACTTGTCTTACAGTCACACGGCTGGAATTCAAATCCTGCAGAGCTAAGAGTCTTAACCACTCTGCATACCATCTCTTTGTGGAGATCTTTTCCAACATGTATGGAATAGAGAAACATCAGAGTCCAATAGAAGAGTGTTACATATTATGTGCATCTCTGTAATGAAACACTAAATAGTCAGGAAAAAGACAGTAGATCTATATGTTCTGGCATAAAATGGTGGCCACAATAGATTATCGAATAATAATATAAAAAAAAGCTGCAGAACAATAGGCATTATGTCATCTCATTTTTGTGTAAAAACAAAAATTTGAAAGTCCATTTACCTGTTTGTAGGCTCATAGAAAAATATCTGAAAGCTATACATCAAACAGGAGCTCTGGCAGTATAGTGCTTAAGGCACTTGACTGCTAACCAGAAGGTTGGCCGTTCAAACCCACCAGCCACTCCTTGGAAGGAAGGTTGGGCAATCTACTTCTGTAGTGATACTGACTCGGAAACCCAAGTAGGGGTTGCTATGAGTTGAGTCCGACTAGACAGCACATAACAACAACAACAACACAGCAAACAGTTCATTATGAAGGAGAACAAGCTTCCATTTTTAAACTTTATGTTGTTTGGAATGTTTACCAATGGTATGTTTTCCTTTGTAATTAAAAAAAACAATAAGTTAAAAGTCTGCCATGAGCAACAGGAGCCTGGGGACCCCTGGACATCCCTACAGCTCTTGTCCTCCACCCCAGATGGCCCTCTTTGACAGAGGCCTCACTAAAGTCTCCCACTCACCTCTGGGGACAGTTCAACCTACTTCCCCTCTATAGTCTCCCACTCACCCCTGGGGGCAGTTCAACCTACTTCACCTCTGTGGGCACTTTCCAATCTGCTCTGGTCATCAGGGATGTTCTTTCGTCTGGATCCAGGCATCTATCTGCTCAGACTCTCTAATTAGGAGGCTATTTATTGTCCTACCCTTGTGCCGTCAACTTGCTGACATCACACTTGGCCTATGACATCATAGTAGACCTGGAGGCTGACAGGACATGGCAGGGACCCAGGAGGTAGGAGAAAGAAACAGGTAGAGGCTCTTTCTGGTGGGAACTTGAGGGACTGTGTTCTTAACCCACCTCCCAGGATTAATCAGCAAAGCTGGGAGACTTTCAGAGACTGGAGACCTGGACATCTCCAAGGTCATTTCCCTTTTTCTAACCAAGCAGTTGAACAGGCATTTATGTGAGTTAGGAGCAAAGTGTGATGGAGGGGGTGGAGGTGGCAGATGGAACCACAGGTATGTGCAGATTTTTGGGAGTATGTGTGTGTAGGGGTTCTAGGTTTCCAGCAGGGCTGTAGAGGAGGTTGGTTTGCAACCTGGGAGTCTAGGTGGGCTCTAGCTTTGGGGGAGTGGAGCTCTCGGGGATCAAGACTGCAAGTGGTGCTGTCAATTGGTACCGTGATGGAGGGTAGTCTCCTCCATTAACTGAAAGATAAAGGGAAGGCAGTTGGGAAGGTAAGGGAGGCTAGGGACTAGGCTTGTTTTAATCTCAGGGACTGATATGTTGGAAGAGGGAGCATGAAGGTCAGTGGTGAAGTGGTGGGTGTGGTGGTGGGACGGGCTGACATTGCCAAGAGACAGTAGAGTCTGAACTTTGGCTCTAGAGAGACCCAGGTTACTAGCTGTATGATCTTGGTCAGTTGCTTACTCTCTCTGAGCTTCTGTTCCTTCACCATAAGAGTAATAAAACCAACCACACAGGCTTGAGGGGAAGACTAAGTGAGATAAACCTTCTGAAACCCTTAGTACAGTCCCAGGCAAATAATAGGTAATCTGTAAATTTAACTGTTTACTCTGATCCTTGCAATATTTCACCCCGAGCTCTGTTGCTTTATCTGTCTATTCTGAGTATGTGTAATACAGCCTTCTTTCTTTCATTTTTTAAATCATATTTAATGGTGTTTTAGGTGAAAGTTTACACAGCAAATTAGGTTTCTTTAACAATTTTTATATCATATTTTCTGTGCTTTTGTTTATAATTTTTATGCTATATCACCATTCTCATTATTTCTATTCTGTTTGTTCTGTTTCCATTGATCTAACTTCCCTTCCCCTTCTTGCCTTCTCATTTTTGCTTTTGGGTAAATGTTGACTGTTTGGATGGGAGCACATTACTCATGGGTGATAATGTTTATTTTATAAGCCAATCTATTATTTATTTTATCTTGTAGTTGTTGAGAATATATACAGCAAAACATACACCAATTCAATGGTCTCTACATGTACAATTTAGTGACACCTATTACATACTTAAGCTGTAATTCTCATCTTTCTTTTCTGAGTTGTTCCTCCCTCATATACATAAACTCACTGCCCCTTTAAGGTAACTATCTAATCTTTCAAGTTGCTGTTATTGATTTGAACTCATATAGATCCTGAAACAACATGATGCTCAAAGCTGACCCTTTTCTTAACAGTTAAACTAAATTACTGTTCTTTTTTTTTTACTTTTTATTGTGATTAGAATGAAAGTTTACAGAGCAAATTGGTTTTCCATTCAACAATTCATATACATTTTGTTTAATAACATTGATTGCAGTTCCACCATGTAACAGCACTCTTCCCACTTCCTCCCAGTGTTTATCATTTCCATCCGTCCTTCTTTCCTGTCCCTTCCTGCCTTCTGAACTTTAACCTGGGCAAACGCTGCCCTTTTGATCTCATATGGTTGATCGTTCTAAGAGTGCATACTTCCCTGCTGTCATTGTTCACCTTATAGTCCTGTCTATTGTATGGTTGAAAGTTGAGCCACAGGAGTGAGTTCAGTTCCAGACTTAAAGGGTGATTAAAGGCCATAGTCTCAGGGGTGCCAGCAGTCTCTACTAGACCAGTAAGTCTGGTCCTTTTTTACAATTTTGAATTTTGTTCTACATCTTCCTCCCATTCTGTCCAAGACCTTCTATGGTCCCTATCAGAGCAGTTTGTAGTGGTAGCTGACCATCTAGTTCTTCTGGTCTCAGGGTAGTGGAGGCTGTGTTCACATGGTCTGCTAGTCTTTTGGACCAATTGTTTCCTCGAGTCTTTGATTTTCTTCACTCTTCTTTGCTCTGGACAGGGAAAGACCAATTGTTGTATTGTAGATGGCTGTCCACTAGCTTTTAACACTCCAGTTGCAACTCATCAAAGTAGGATGAAGAAAATTGTTTTTGTGGACTATGTTATGCCAATTGACCTTGATGATCCCCAAGACTGGTCCTGAGCCCCCAGTCCCAGCAACTTATTCCCTTAAGGTGTTTGTTTAGTGGGTTTCTTTCTTTTTATTTATTTATTGCGATTTGGGTAAAGATTTACAGAGCAAATTCACTTTCCATACAGCAGTTCACATACACTTTGTCTCATGACATTGACCACAATTCACCACAATGCAACATCTCCCCTCCCACTTTCTCCCGACAGTCACCTCTTCCCTGTGTCCATCCCTCCATGCACCCCTGCCCCCTGAGCTGTCTTCCTGTGCATAAACAGCCCTTCTTTCTCTCATGATTGTTCTCTCCAAGGAATGTATTTACCTCAGGTAAATGTTCAACTCCTATGCCTGTCTTTCTTGGCTGGAAGCCACAGGTGTGGGTTCAATTCTAGATCTGCAGGGCAGCTAGGGGCCATAGTCTCAGTGGTTCCACCATGCTCTATCAGACCAGCAAACCTGGTCTCTCTCTTTTTTATTTTTTTCCCAAATGCTTTTGAGTTTTGTTCCACATTGTTCTCCCTTTCTATCCAGGGTCTCCTACATAGATCCCCCTCCTAGTGGTTGACATTGGTAGCTGGGCACCATCTAGTTCTTTCGGTCTCATAGTCATATAGGCTGTAGATTGCATGGTGTACCAGTCGCTAGGACTAATTCTTTCCATGAATCTTTGATTTTCCTCATTCTTCTTTGCACTGGATGAGGAAAAACACATCATTGCATCTAGATGGCTGCTTGCAAGCTTTTAAGATC
Source organism: Orycteropus afer afer (assembly GCF_000298275.1). NCBI lineage: Eukaryota > Metazoa > Chordata > Mammalia > Tubulidentata > Orycteropodidae > Orycteropus > Orycteropus afer. Next base: position 13,494,687 of record NW_006921618.1, on the reverse strand, counting down.
CCAGTCGCTACTTGCCAAAGGAGGAGGTGGAACAATATTTTGTGTAGTATGTTATGCCAATTGTGCTTGATGTCCCCTGTGACTATGGTCCTGAGCCTAGTGGATTTATTTCTGAGCTCTCAGTTCCATCCCATTGGTCTATGTGTCTGTTGTTATATGAGTACCAGGCTGTCTTGATTACTATAGCTGTATAAAAACTGAAAAAAACTCACTGCCATCAAGTTGATTCCAGCTCATAATGACACACTGCCTCATCTTTCTTCTGTGGAGTGGCTAGTGGGTTTGAACCACTGACCTTTTGGTTAGCAGCCAAATGCCTTGAGTCTTCCTACTTTGTTCTCTTTCAACATTGTTTTAGCTATTTGGACCCTCTTGCCCTTCCTTATAAAAGTGAGGATTGGTTTTTCCATTTCTGTAAAGAAGGCTGTTGGAATTTGATTAAGATTGTGTCAATCTGTAGGTTATTTTGAGTAGTATTGACACCTTAATAACATTAAGTCTTCCAACCCATGAACATAGAACATCTTTCCCTTTATTTAAGTCTCCTTTACTCTCTTTCAGCAGTGTTTGTTTGTTTTCTGTTGTGATTTGGGTGGAAGTTTATAGAGCAAATTCATTTTCCATACAGCAGTTCATACATATTTTGTTTCATGACATTGACTACAATCCCCACAATGCAGCAGCTCTCTTCCCACTTCACCCCTGTTGTTACCTTTTCCCTGTGTCCTTCTTTCTTGTGCTTTCCTGGCCCCTGACCTTTCTCTTTGTGCAAATACTGTCCTTCTGATCTCCCATGGTTGCTCATTCTAAGGAGTGCACCAATCTGATGTAAATGTTCACCTTAAATTGGTTTTCCATTTGCCTGTCTATTGTATGGCTACAGGCTAAACAGGAGTGAGTTCAGGAGTGAGTTCAATTCCAGGTCTGAAGTGTGACTAGGGGGGTTTCACCAGCTTCTTTCAGACAAGTAAGCCTGTCTTTTTTTTTTTTTTTTTCTTTTATGATTTTGAGTTTTGTTCCACATTGTTCTCCCACTCTATCCAGGGTCTTCTATTTTGATCCCTTTTCAAGTGTTGATGTTGGTAGCCCAGCATCATCTAGTTATTCTGGTCTCAGGGTCATGTAGGCTGAAGTTCACATGGTCTACTAGTCCCTTGGATTATGGTTTCCATGTGTCTTTGGTTTTCTTCATTCCTCTTTGCTCCAGATGAGAAGAGACCAACTGTTATATCTTAGATGGCCACTTTCAAGCTTTTAAGAACCCAGTCACTACTCACCAAAGTAGGATGTAGAACAATGTTTTTATGTATCAGCAGTGTTTTATATTTTTCACATAAGCTTTTTAGTTTGTAATTCCTTCATCTCCCTGGTTAGATTCATTCCTAGATATTTTATTCTCTTAGGTGCTATTGTAAACAGAATTGTTCCCCTAATTTCCCTTTTGGATTTTTAATTTCTGATATACAGAAACCCAACTGATTTTTGTTTGTTGACCTTGTGCCCTGCAAGTTTGCTAAATTTCTCTATTAGCTCTAGAAGATTTCCTGTGAACTCTTTGGGATTACCTGTATATAGGATCATATCATCCATGAACAGAGATAATTTTACTTCTTCTTTTCCAACCTGGATACCTTTTATTTATTTATTTTTCTTGTCTTATTGCTCTGGCTAGGACTTTAATTCAATATTGAATAGAAGTGGTACAAGTGGACATCCTTGTCTTGATTCCAATTTCAAGGTGAAATCTCTCAGTCTTTCTTCATTAAGTATAGTGTTGGCTGTTGTCTTTGCATTTATTTCTTGAATTATATTGAGTGATTTCCCTTCTAGTCCAGTAGGGTTTTCATCAAGAAAAGGTGTTGGATTTTATCAAATAATTTTTCTGCATCTTTAGAGATGAGCATGTGGTTCTTTTGCTTTGTTTTGTTGATATGGTATATGTTCTGGTTATCTAGTGCTGCTCTGACTGGAATATACCACAAATGGGATGCTTGAACAAACAGGAGTTTATTCTCTTACAGTTTGGAGGCTTTAAATCCAAGTTCAAAGTGCCAGGCTCTAGGGACTGGGTGAAAGCCCCTCAACCTTGGGGTTCAGCTCTGCCTCCTGCTCCCAGCCCACTGAAGCTAGAGGCTTTTCTTTACTCAGACAGCTACTGGCTGCTGAGACTGAGAAGCCCAAGGTTGACAAGTAAAAAGGCACAGTTCCAATGTTACCAAACCACATGGCAGGCCATTAATTCAAGTCCATTGAAAGTCCCAAGGTCGGCAGAGCATGGCAGGCTGCTGAACAATGACTTGGTTACATGCAGGGTTCAAGCATGCCATAAGCTAGAGACCATTCCCCAAGGCTTCTCCTTATATACAGGAAGCAGACCACATCCCTAAAGCAGCTGCTCAGCTGTTTGTGGTAGACCCCACCATGGAGCTGATTGCCAGTCTCATCATGGGGAATAACTACATCCAGCTGCCCAGCCACTCAACCAGGCCCACCCAAGTTGACATACAACCTTAACTACCACAATATATTATGTTGATTGATTTTCTAATGTTGAACCATCCTTGCATTACTGAAATAAATCTCACTTGGTCATGGTTTATGACTTTTAATATGCTGTTGGATTCTGCTCACTGGTATTTTGTTGCTGATTTCTGCATATATATTCACAAGAGATATTGGCCTGTAGTTTTCTGTGTCTGGTTTGTGTGTCAGGGTTATGTTTGCTTCATAGAATGAATTAGGGAGTATTCCTTCTCTATTTTTTAGAAGAGTTTAAGCAGTATTGCTGTCAATTCTTCTCTAAATGTTTGGTAGAGTTTTCCCAATGAAGCCATCTGGTCCATCTGGAAGGGTTTATGATCACTAATTTGATCTCTTCAGTTGTTATAGGTCTATTGAGACTTTCTATTTCTTCTTGAGTCATTTTGGGTAGGTTGTGTGCTTCTAAGAATTTGTTCATTTCTTCTAGGTTAATTGTTGCCATACATTCATGTGTCATAACATTCTGTCATAATTCTCTTTATTTACATCAGGTCAGTTGTAATGTTTCCGTGTTTCATTTTTTATTTTTGGTTAGTTGCATCCTTTCTCTTCTTTTCTTTGTCTGTCTAGCTATAGGATTCTCAGTTTTATTTCAAAGAATGAACTGGTTTTATTGATTCTCTATTGTTTTTCTGTTTTCAATTTTATTTATTTATGCTTTGATCTTTGTTGTTTCCTTTTTTTCTGTTAGGTTTAGGCTTAATTTGCTCATCTCTTTCTTGTTCCTGCAGTTGTTGAGTTAGGTTGTTAATTGGAGATCCTTCTTCTTTTTGTGAAATGTAGGCATTTATTGCTGTAAGTTTCTCTCCATGTACTGCTTTCACTGCAGCCAATAAATTTTGGTATCTTGTGCTTTAATTTTCATTTGGCTCCAAGAAATGGGTGATTTCTCTTTTGATTTCTTCCTTGATCCATTGGTAGTTTAATAGTATGTGGTTTAATTTCCATTTCCATATGTTTGTGTATTTCCAGGTTTTTTCTATTATTAATTTCTAGTTTTACTTTGGTATGGTCAGAGAAAATATTTTGTGTGATTTCCATTTTTTCAAATTGATCAAGACTTGCTTTGTGACCTGTGGTGGTTATGTTTTTGTGTCAACTTGGCTGGCCTGGTTGAGTGGCTGGGCAGCTGGCGGTAGTTATTCCCCATGATGAGACTGGCAATCAACTCCATGGTGGGATCTACCACAAGCAGCTGAGTAGCTAGCTGCCTTT
>NW_006921618.1:13489393-13490581 GCF_000298275.1 Orycteropus afer afer | reverse complement strand
CACCCAGCCCCTAGAGCCTGGCACTTTGAACTTGGACTTAAAGCCTCCAAATTGTAAGAATAAACTCCTGTTTGTTAAGGCCATCCCATTTGTGGTGTATTTCTGTCAGAGCGGCACTAGGTAACCAGAACATGTGGTCTATCCTGAAGAAATATCTATGTCCATTAGAATAGAATATATATTGTCATATTTTGGGGTGGAGTGTTCTATATACGTCTGATAAATCTAGTTGGCTTATAGTGTCATTCAGGTCCTCTGTTTCCTTGTTGATATTCTTTCTGAATGTTCTAATACTGACAGTGGTATACTGAAGTCTTCAGCTGTTACTGTAGTACTACCTATTTCTCCTTTCCATTCTATCAGTGTTTGTTTTATATATTTATGTGCCCCAATGTTGGATGCATATTTATTTATGGTTGTTAAATCTTCTTGACTAATTGATCCTTTTATCACTATATAGTGCCCATCTTTATCTCTTCTGACAGATTTTGTCTTAATGTCTACTTTATCTTATATTAAGACTGCCACCCCAGCTCTCTTTTGGTTATTATTTGCCTGGATTTTTCTCCCCCCATGCTTATAACTTTTAACCTATTTGTGTCCTTGGGTTTAAGGCATGTCTCTTGTAAGCAACATGTAGTTGGATTACCCATTCTGCCACTTTCTGCCATTTGATTGGATCATTTAGTCCAACTATATTCACTGTAATTATTGATAAGAAGTGGCTTACTTCTGCCATTTTGTTATTTTTTTTGTGTGTGCCTTGAGCCTCCTTTTTGTTTGCCCTTTAGCAGTGCTTGTTTCTCTCTTTGTTAGTTTATTGTAGTGAGTCTTTTTGGTTCCCTTCTCCTTTTGTGTAGGCAATTTACTATTTGACTGAAAGTTGGCTTATGGAAATAGCTTGAAATTCAAATTTAAAGCTTATCTTAGGGTGATAGATTTGGTCCAATAATTCTCTTTTTTTTTCCCCCCTAGGAATTTGAGTTTTGTTCTACATTTTTCTCCCATTCTGTCTGGGACCTTCTATTATGTGACTGGTCAGAATGGTTGGTAATGGCAGCCAGGCACCATCTAGTTTTTTGGTTTCAGGTTAGAGAAGGCTATAGTTCTTATAGGGGAGCTCTGGTAGCATAGTGGCTAAGGCACTTGACTGCTAACCAGAAGGCTGGCGGTTCAAACCCACCAGCC
>NW_006921618.1:13487308-13488013 GCF_000298275.1 Orycteropus afer afer | reverse complement strand
CTTGTCAGCTCTACTATACACCTGGGAATTCAGATCATACACATAAACTTATAGGACCATTGTCTGCCAACCCTAAACATGTTCTTGGGTACACGGAGGCTGCTTTTTGCTTGGGGGCAGCTCTATTTTAAGGCCATTGCCTGAGGTAGGCAGGTGCAGAGGGGTTAGGAACAACTAAGGGAAATGAACTTGTCTGTCAGTTTGTCATCCTGTGGTGGTTTATGTGTTGCTGTAAGGCTGGAGGCTATACCACCATGTTGCAAAATGCCAGTAATGTTACCCATGGTGGACAGGTTTCAGTCAAGCTTCCAGTCTAAGACAGACTCAGAAGAAGGAAGAGGCCATACACTTCTCAAATAATTGGCCAGTGAAAACCTCATGAATAGCAGTGAAACACTGTCTGATATATTACTGGAAACTTTATAGCCCAGAAACATTGTCCATTATAGTGCTGGAAGATGAGTTTATCAAGTTGGGAGGCACTCAAAATTTGACTAGGGAAGAGCTGACTCCTCAGAGTAGAGACAATCTTAACAATATGGATAAAGTAAAGCTTTCCAGACCTCCATTGGGTGATGTGGCACAACTTAAAATGTGCAGAAACAGATGCATACATCCATTAATAATTGGAACATGGAATGTATAAAGTATGAAATTGGAAGTTGTCAAAAATGAAATGGAACGCATAAAGATCAATATTATAGG
>NW_006921618.1:13415232-13483905 GCF_000298275.1 Orycteropus afer afer | reverse complement strand
GATGCTGTGCTGGAGTCATTCACTCAGTTATGCCAAGAGATTTGGAAGACAGCTACCTGGCCAACTGGGTGTGGAAGAAATCCATATTTGTACTCATTCCAAAGAAAGGTGATCCCACAGAATGTGGGAATTATTGAACAATATCATCAATATCACATGTAAGTAAAATCTGAAGATAATTAAAAAATGGTTGCAGCAGTATACTGACAGGGAACTTCAAGAAATGCAAGCTGGATTCAGGAGAGGACGTGGAATAAGGGATATCATTGTTGATGTCAGATGGATCTTAGCTGACAGCAAAGACTACCAGAAAGATGTTTACTTATGTTTTACTCACTATGAAAAAGCATTTGATGGTGTGGATCATAACAAATTATGGATAACATTGAGAAGAATGGAATTTCAGAACACTTGCTTGTACTCATGAAGAACCTGTACATAGATCAGGAAGTTGTCATTCAAACAGAACAAGGGAATACTGCATGGTTCAGAATCAAGAAGGAAGTGTGTCAAGGTTGTATCCTTTTGCCATACTTATTCAACGTGTATGCTGAGCAAATAATCCAAGAAGCTGTATTATATGAAGAAGAACGTGGCATCAGGATTGGAGGAAGACTCATTAACAACCTGCGATATGCAGATGACACAACTTTCCTAGCTGAAAGTGAGTGTGACTTGAAGCATTTACTGATGAAGATTAAAGACTTCAGTCTGCAATATGGATTACATCTTAACATAAAGACAACGAAAATCCTCACAACTGGTCCAATAAACAGCTTCATGGTGGATAGAAAAAAGAATGAAGTTGTCAAGGATTTCTTATTACTTGGTTCTCCAATTAACACCAATGGAAACAGCAGTTAAGACATCAGATGATGTATTTCATTGGGAAATCTGCTGCAAAAGACCTCTTTCAAGTGATGAAGAGCAAAGATATCTCCTTGAAGACTAAGATGCATCTAACCCAAGCCATGGTATTTTCAATCACCTCTTATGCATGTGAGAGCTGGACAATGAATAAGGAAGACTGAAGAAGAGTTGATGTTTTTGAGTTGTGGTGTTGGAGAAGAATGCTAAGAGTACCATGGTCTGCTAAAAGGACTAACAAATCTGTCCTGGAAAAGTGTAGCTGGAATGAATGCTCCTTGTAAGCGAGAATGGCCAGACTTCATCTCATCTATTTTGGTCATGTTGTCAGAAGGAACCATTCCCTGGAGAAGGACATCATGCTTGGTAAGCGGAGGGTCAATGAAAAGGGGAAGGCCCTCAACAAGATGGAGAGACACAGTGGCTGCAACGATGGGCTCAGATACAGCAAGGATTATAAGGCTGGCACAAGACCAGGCAGTGTTTTGTTCTGCTGTGCATAGGGTTGCTATGAGTCGGAGACAACTTGATGGCACCTAATAACAACATTAGCCCTGTGGTCTAGTTTCTTCTTTGAGCCTTTGATTACCTTCATTCCTTTTCGCTCCATGTGAGCAAAGACCAGTAGTTTTATTAATGCAGAATCCTTGTTTTGTAAGCTGCAGAAACTACTTCAGGAGGATATAAGTAAAAAGAAATTTATTGGAAATATATTGGAGGAGCTCACAGAAAGTCTAGGAAGGCCACAGAGCCAGTCTTAGAGGGTGGGCCGGATTTAGGGAGGTTGGGAGCAGCCAAGACTACAGCCACAATCACACCCCAGGACCAATTCAGTGAAGACTCTGTGGCCAGCTCTGGACCCCTTTCTTTCTTCTGCTTTCCTGGAAGCCAGCTGCAGCCCCACCACCACTTTCAGAGTTGCCTCCACTGCCCTGCTTCTCAGGACCATTGTTCTCTGATCCATAGTCTGGGCAGGGAGGTTGATGTCATGTGTCCATGTCATGTGCTGGGGGAGGGGAGATCGGAGTTAAGCATCTGGCCATAGTGGCTTTTATGGTGGGAGGTGTCCTTTATTTCCTTCAAGATTCATGCGAGGGAAAGGTCCAGATGCCGGGCATCTAAAAGTGCTACAAATGTCTACACAAAATACAAAGATGAGTAGACAGTGGTCCCTGTCCTTGAGCCACAGATATGTGTTGTTGTTAGGTGCCATTGAGTCGGTTCCAACTTATAGTGACCCTACGTACAACAGAACAAAACACGGTCCAGTCCTGTGCCATCCTTATAATCTTTGCTGTGCTTGACTCATCATTGTATTAATGCAGCATCCTTGTTTGTAAGCCACAACAATTACTTCTTATTCAGGATCTTCCCCCTTTTCACTGACCCTCTACTTCACCTAGCAAGATATCCTTCTCCAGGGACTGGTCCTTCTGACAATATGACCAAAATAGGTGAGATGAAGTCTGGCCATTCTTGCTTCTAAAGAGCATTCTGGCTGTACTTCCTCCAAGACAAGTTTGTGCATTCTTCTCTCAGTCCATGGTACATTCATTATCTTCACCAACACCACAATTCAAATGTATCAATTCATCTTTGGTTTTCCTTATTCATTGTGCAGCTCTCACATGCATATGAGGTGATTGAGAACACCATGGCTTGGGTCACAGGCACTTCGAAGTGACATCTCTACTCTTAAAAACTTTCAAGAGGTCTTTTGTAGCCAATTTGCCCAATGCAATTACATTGTTAGATTTCCTGACTGCTGCTTCTATCGGTGTTGATTGAGGATCCAAATAAAATGGCATCCTTGACAACTTCAATCTTTTTTCCATTTATCATGATGTTGTTTATTGGTTCAGTTGTGAGATTTTTATTTTCTTTATGTTGAGGGGTAATCCATACTGAAGGGTGTAATCTTTGATCTTCATCAGTAAGTGCTTCAAGTCTTCTTCACTTTCAGCAACCAAGGTTGTGTCATCTGCATGTCACAAGTTGTTAATGAGTCTTCCTCTAATCATGATGTTGTGTTCTTCATATAGTCTACCTTCTCAGATTATTTCCTCAGGATATAGATTGAATAAGTATGGAGAAAGGATACAAGCCTGACACACCTCTTTCCTGATGCATCAACCCCTTGTTCTGTTCAAAAGGCTGCCTGTTAGTCTCGGTATAGATTCCTCATGAGCACAATTCATTGCTCTGGAATTCCCATTCTTTGCAATGTTGTCCATGATTTGTTATGATCTACACAGTAAAAATCCTTTGCATAGTCAATAAGACACAAGTAAACAACATTTTGGTATTCTTTGCTTTCAGCCAAGATCCACCTGATATCAGCAATGATACTCCTCATTCCACATCCTCTTCTGAATCCAGCTTGCACTTCTGGAAGTTCCCTGTCGATGAACTGCTGCAACCACTTTTGACTTATCTTCAGCAAAATTTTAGTTCCATGCTATATTAATGATATTTTTTTGATATTTCTTGCATTCTGTTGGATCACCTTTCTCTGGAATAGGCAAAAATATGGATCTCTTCAAGGTGGTTGGACAAGTAGCTGTCTTTCAAATTTCTTGGCATAAATGAAGAAGTGCCTCCAGTGCTGCATATATTTGTTGAAACATCTTAATAAGTATTTTGTCAGTTCTTGAAGCCTCAGTTTTTGCCAATTCCTTTAGTGCAGCTTGGACTTCTTCCTTCAATACATCAGTTCTGATCATATACTACCTCCTGAAATGGTTGAGGGAGCACTGGTGGCATAATGCCTAAGGCATTTGACTGATAACCAGAAGGCTGAAGGTTCAAACCCACCCGCCACTCCTCAGAAGGAAGACTGGGCAATCTACTTCTGTAGAGATAATGCCTTGGAAAACCAAGGAGGGGTAGCTATGAGTCGGATTTGAAATGGTTGAACATCAACCAACTCATTTTGGTGCAGTGACTCTGTGTATTCCTTCCATCTTCTTTTGATATTTCCTGCATTGTTCAATCTTTTGTCCATAGAATCCTTCAATATAACAACTCAAGGCTTAAATTTTTTCTTCAGTTCTTTCAGCTTGAGAAATGCCAAGCATGTTCTTCCCCTTTGATTTTCCAACTTCAGATCTTTGCACATTTCATTATAATTATATGTAGGGGTCAGTTATGTGGACACATAATTATGACAGGAAGTGATGGAGGCCACGGTGTAGGTGAGAACTAGATCCAGGGGCTGAATTGGCAGAGAAGCATCAATAACATGCCTCTTGGTCAAGATGAAGAGTCTGAGATGTCGTGCATGCTCTACTGGGGTGGAGTTTAAGGATTGACTGGGGCTATGTCACACTAGGTCAGATGTTGTGGGACTTGGATACACTGTCCATGTAGAACATGTGTGTAGCCTTTGGGGTGATGCACCTTCTCCTTGCTCAAAGGAATAATGGAGTCAAAGAAGCTACTTCAAGGCCTTTGAGTCCTCCCTTTTGGCATCTTTCTGTGTCTTTGGATTATCTCTTGCCATGTCTGGGCTCAGATTTCTATCTGAGTTCAATGACAGAAGAGAATAGGGAGATCAGAGATGGAACCATAAGGAGGAAGAGGCTGTATCCTGGCCTCTGCTCTGTGGCACCAGATCACTGTGCTATTCTTTATCTCACTCCAAATCCTTCTTTGTTGCTTGTTGTCTTGGCCTGTTCCTGTCCTTGTCTGCCACCATCTCTGCCTTTTATGTTACCATCTGTGCCTGTTCCTTGTCTCTGGTTATCACCATGATGTTTTCCCTGTCATCATCACTGCCTGTCTCTATCTCAACTTCATACCCCTAGAAGGACCAGCCTTGAAGCCTTGCTATGTTCCTCTACTGCTCAGTCATACTGGCTCTCTGAAAACCAGAGGTAGTTCCCTTTCTCCCCTGCCCCCCACACACAGAAAAACAGAGAGAAATTCCAGTAGCCCTAGTTCACTGCAGTCCCAAAGCAGCAAGTTGCCCCATAGAGTTGCCACAGGTAGGTAAAGGCTGGGTGGGCAGCTCCTCTTTGTTAGGATTTGCAGGCCCTCCAAGCTTGCCTACCCACCCCCCTCTTCCTTTCTATTTGTGGCAACTTCAAATGAAGCATCTTCCTGTCATCTCTCACACCCACTGGGGCCTCAGCCATAGGCAGCTACTGCCCCTCTGCCCACCTTCCTTCCATCCCCAGCCACAGAGGACTGCTGCAGAATCAGGTGAAGACTCTCATGTACGTGGCTCTTTTAGGGTCCTGGTACTTTTTTTGAGGCTTGAGCCAGGTTTGGGAGGAGTCAGGAAAGAGGAAAAGGAGAAGGGGTTTGAGGCTGAGACAATGGAGTGAGAGGGTGCTGGGGTGTGAGGAGCATTTGGACTTAAGAGGGAAGGGTGATTGCTGAGGAGGAAGGGAAGGAGTCTTCGGATGTTTGTAGGTCTGAGGTAATCCCTGTGTCGTGAGGCCTGAAATGAAAGGTAGCAGAGAAGCAAGGTACTAAATGAGCAGACAACTGGAAACTCAGGGTAGTTCCCTGGTTAGTGAGGGCATGTCAGTCAGGGAAACCTGGAAAGTCTTGGCCCACTCTCTCAGGCCTCATCCCTGGTGAGGGAGCTGAGCATGAGGCAGTCTAGGTGGCAGGACACTGGGATTCTTCTTGATGGAGCTTTTGTTGGTAGAGTCACAGATCTCTTCCAACATGGAAGGAGGTAGCTTTTCAATTCCCTACAGCGCCAAAGTAATCTGGAATGCTTCCTCAGATCTCTGGGCTTACTTGGAAGCAACCCCCATGAGGACCTTCCTCTCTCCTCTGTTGGTCCCTCTGGGATGGGGATCAGGCCAGCACCTCACCTCTGATTGGCTAGTCTTCAGTTAATCCCCTTTTTACCCCTACCAGGAGAGTGTCATTTGCTTCTAAATGTCAACACTGAGAGTCTCCTCATCAAGCAATTCAACTCTCCCATTTTGCAGATAGGGAAACCAGTCAGGAAGGGAAGTGACTGGCCCAAGTTTGCACAGCATGTTAACGGGAGGGGTAGCCCTAGAACCTGTCTCTTATATGGAGGACTTTCGCTTTTCACCGGTGACTGTCTTCTCAGCAGGTAGTGGAGGTATGAAGGGGGAATTCTCTCCAAAACTGGACTGTTGCCATAAGCCCAAGCCTCTAGTGGACACAGGAAGCTCTCTGTCCCCCAATCTGGACTTCCAGTTCTTCCAAGGTGACCAGGTAAAGTGGGGTCTCTGCCCTATCTTTGAGATCAGTCTGCTTGTGGTTGAAGGGAGGTTAAGAGGAAGTAGGGAACGACTGAAGGGGCCCAGAGCCCCATTCTCCCCTGTTATGAGCGCTCACTACCTCTGAAACATCATGGGGATGTGCCCTTGAGGTGTCAGAAACCCTCTCCCCTGCCCCAGATGCCCAGACTCTCCTGCAAGGAATGAAAGGGGGCAGGGCCATACATAAGTCTTGGCTGTTGTGATCATGGCTTTGGGTCTTAGTGGGAGGGGAGCTCAGGACCATTCTGTGAGATTTCTAGTCTTCAATGAGAATTTTTCCCAAGTTCACTTTGGCTCCATTCAAAGCACAACGGATGATCTAGTGGGACCAGGGTGGTTAGGAATGACAGGGGATGAAGACAGGGTTATATGAGGATTCTGGGGAGTGGAGCAGGGAAATTCTTGGTGAGGATGAGAAAGTTCTTGGAGAAAGAAGTCTTTGGATGGGAGAAGGGTGATAGACATAGTGGTGGTGGTGGGGCTTAGCTTCTCCTTTCCCTTTGGAAACCAGAGGAGAGGGGTCCCATCCCAGGGACCCAAGAGTTTCAGCCACCAGCCCCCAAGTCCCTTGCCACTTGCACTCTAGGTTTCCTCAGCCTTCAGGCCACTACCAGACACAGACATAGTGAATACCCATGGCCAATCCTGTGCCAGCTGGCTGTGCCCCTTGCCACTGGTACCAGCCAGGTCTGCCCTGCTGGCCTGCCCTCAGGGCCTGGACCTCTACCTGTGCACCCTGCAACCAGCACTCCTGGGCACAGCCCCACAGGGCTTCAGAGACGACGCCTTGAATACAAGTAAGCCCAGGTCACGGGTCTGCACTTTGGTGCAGGTTGGAGGTGGGAGGCACTATTAGTTGTGGGGATGGGAGGGGGAGGGGAGTCAGTGTCACTGGTGAGGACAGAGCCTCAGACATATTTTATTTTCACATTTTGGCCTGGAGTTCTGGCCAGGGGATGCAGGAGATTTTCAAGGTGATGACACCTGAGTTGGAGGGGTCAGGTAGTGGCTTTCTCAGGCATGGTGGTATGGGAGCTGTGGAGGTATAACTGGTCAAAAGGGTTGGGATAGCACTTGTCTATCTAGAATATGAGTCAGAGGGGACCTTGTTATAAGCACATTGAACTGGGAGGCAAGGAATCGGGGTGGGATCAACGTTCCGCCTTTCTAGCTCTATGACCTTGGACACAGCACCACACTTTTCTGAGCCTCAGTTTCTTCATCCATAAAAGTAAGATCTCACCTAGACCCATGTCCTAGGCTTTGTTGTATTGTGATAGGCCATTTTCTTGGGCAACTGTGACTTCCTGTAGGGCAGAGACTATCCTTCTGTCTCCTTTATTTCTGGGACACCAGACAGAGCACAGAGTGCAACAGCTGATCCAACGAGACAATGTTTATGGAACTGCTTCTTAGTATTTTCTTTTTAGTATTTTACTTTATATCACTCCTGGTTTCACTCCTACCTCACTGAGTATCACATCTCAGTCCCCTTGCTAATTCTTCCTCTTCTGCTTACCTCCTGAATATTACTGTGCTCCAGAATGCAGTCCAGAGCCTTTCTCTTTTCTAGAATCATGCTGTTTGAGAACTTTCTGCAATGATGGAAACATTCTGTACCTGCACTGTCCAATACCAGACCTAGGGAGCACCTGCCTGTGGCTAATACAACTGAAGAGATGATTTTTTTATTGCATTTATTTTAATTAACTTAAACCTAAATAGTCACATGGATAGTAGCTACTATTTTGGACAGAGCAAATCTATATAATCTCATCCAGACCCATGGCACCCAAATTTATGTTTCTAGCTCAGATCTCTTCCTTAAACTCCAAACCAGTGTGTCCAGCTGCCCACTTCTCTACTGGATGTCTAATAGGCTCCTCAAATCTTTCCTATCCCTGAAATTGTTAAGTGTGACAGAAATGCTAGCAGTGCCATTGCAGACCAGGAAACTGAAGCCCAGAGAGGGGAAGTGTTCTTGCCCAACCTGAGCTGGGCAGGTTTGATGGGGAGCAGAGCTTGGCCCCAGGATGTAGGGTTCTGACCTGTCTTCCCTTTCTTGCTCAGAGCACCAGCCACTGCGGTTGCAGGCCAGCGCCGCTGATGACGAGAAACTCACAGCCAAGTACCCTTCAAGCAGGGAAAAGATGGGAAGCCAGCTGGAAAGAGCTGGCGAGGGGCCCCTGCCCTCCCCACCTTGCAACAGCTCTTCCCCAACCCCTTGGCAAAATCAAAAGAGCTCCAGCCCCTTGGCTTTCTGTCCTTGCCCCCCTCCCACCCCCACCTCCAAGGAGCTCCCATTCTGCCTCCACCCCTTCTACCCCACATACTCACTTCTGCCTCCTCTTTATCTGTTCCCCTATGGGGCCCTCCCTTCTGTCCAGTACACCCACCCCTTCATGCTGCCCCAAGGTACCTCCTACCCCACTATGGCTGTGCCCAGCTTGCTGATGACTACCAATGAGCCTGGGCATCACAACACCCATGGGGAGACCCTGCTCCCCAACCAAGGGGCCTTCCAAGCCTCTGGCCAAACCTTGCCCTCCCAGGCCCAGAATCAAGGCCTTAGAGCCGCTCGGACTCGCTCCTCAGGGCTGGAGCATGCTGGTGTGGTGGCTTCCACAAGGCGGGCCCCACATGGCTCCAGGGCAGGCACTGCATCCTTGCCTTACCCACTGAAGAAACAGGATGGCAAGATCCTGTACGAGTGTAACGTGTGCAGCAAGAGCTTTGGGCAGCTCTCCAACCTCAAGGTATCTGTCTCCTGGGTACGGCTGCCCTCCTCAGCACCTTTCAGTGACCCCTCACCCTCCTGCCAGTCCTTCCCTGGAATCAGGGCCCTGAAAGCCAGAAGGAACTCTCAGTCTGTGTACGTAACTTCGAATGGTTCATTAGGCTCCTCTGGGCTCTAGTCTCCCACCTGTAGAGAGACGATACAAGATAAAGATGGCTACAGTGTCCGCTCCACCCCAGAAGGCTGCCTATGAGCTAGTGTCATTTAAGTTAAAAACTAGGGAAACTGAAGATCCTAATAGGAAAGGTTTGCCCAAGGTTACTTTGAAATAATGGCGGAGTTAAGCCTTGACTTCAATATCCCAAGGTCTAGTGCAGAGCCCTTTCCTTGACAGCCATCCTTTTTGGACTCAGGTCAAGTATCTTTCCTTTACTGAAGGTCAGATGGGGAATTAGGTAGGTTTTAGTGAGTCTAAACTACAGACCTGACAACTAACCTTCCTCAAGGGGGATCCCACAAATCAGCGCCTGTCTGTCGATGCCATCATTTGCATCACCCAGCAGAGGGCGATCATGGACACGTTGCTGTGTATTAGTAAAATTATGAGTATTGGGATACTTAATCATCTGGGGTCTTAAACTTTAATGAGCTTCAGATCACCTGGAAAGGTAGCAAACATGTAGATTCCTGAGCCCTACCCCTGGATTTTGATTCAGCAGGTCTAGGGTGAGGCCTGAGAATGTTTCTGACAAGCTCCCTGGTAATGCAGATGCTGCTGGCCTGTGACCACACTTGGAGTAGCATTGCTCCAGAATATACTGGTGCTGCTCCTTACATGGCTTTTGGACCATTGTTACCTCCTCTCCCAGAGGGCATCAGAAAGAGTGGGATGCTCTAGACAATGGTAAAAAGGGCCTGAGCTGAGTGATAGAGAGGAAAGGGGATTGAGAGCCTTTGATGTCCAAATGTGGTCCTGTGGGGACCTGGGTAGAGACTCGGAGAGGAAACCAGCCCTGCTGGGTGGTTCTGGGCAGTCAGCAGCATTTCCCCCACACCTGGCTCAGGTTCACCTGCGCGTGCACAGTGGGGAGCGCCCGTTCCAGTGTTTCCTGTGCAAGAAGAGCTTCACTCAGCTTGCCCATCTGCAGAAGCACCACCTGGTGCACACTGGGGAGCGGCCCCATGAGTGCCTGGTGAGACTTTACTCCCCTCCCCTGTCCTCCCGCAGCTGGTGAGGAGCTCCAGGCTCCTGGAGTGATGGCACCTGTAGCCTCTGCCCCTAGTTCTCCTGAGAAAGCAGAAGCAAGGAGAGAGGTGGGAGGCAGACAGGTGAAAATGACCCTCCTCAGCCTGGAGGCTCTGGGATGAGATACTGGAGGGCACTCTCAGGGCCTGGAGGGGGAATAAAGATGTATATCTGTCAGGGTAAGTTGGGGGCATCCTTGGGGATTAGATACCCTTCATCACCCAGGGTTGCTGAAAGGGTTAATGCTATAGTGTATATAAAGTACTAAGTGGAAAGAACCTAGATCAGTGTCAGATCCCTCCCTGTCTGAGCCTCACTACAACCCTGGGAGGTCAGAAGGGTAGGGATTCTTTCCCTGCTGTACAGAGGCAGAAATGAAGGCAGTGTAGTGGTTATAAGTCTGGGCTATAGAGTCAGGCTGCCTGGGTTCAAATCCTATCTTGGCCTCCAACTTGCCATGTGACCTCGAGTTGGTGGCCTTACCTCTCTGAGCCTCTACTTTCTCACTGTAATACAGGAGATGTACTAGTACTTAGTCATAGGGTCTTGGGGCAGACTACATGAGACTATAGATGTACATTGGGTCAAGCAATGCCTGGCATGTGGCAACACCCAGTTAATTATGGACATAATGTTAATTATGTTCACTGATGCCTCAGCCCCGTGAACTGGGCCAAGGGTTCTATGTCATGATCTCATTCAGTCCACCATACCTTTGAGGTTAGATATTAATAGTCATATGTTATCAAAGGGAGCTCTGGTGGTGTAGTGCCTAAGGCCTTTGACTGCTAACCAGAAGGCTGGCAGTTTAAACCCACCAGCCACTCCTGGGAAGGAAGATTGGGCAATCTACTTCCGTAGTGATACCACCTCGGAAACCCAAGGAAGGGTCGCTATGAGTCGGAAACAACTCAATGGCAGTATGCTATCAACATGGAGAACAAAGCTTGAAGAGGAGATGTCATTTATACAAGGTCACACAGTGCATTAAAGAACCAGTATACTATATTCAGTATGTGGGCTCCAATGTGCCAGGCACTGTGGGTCCCAGTGAGAAATCAGTGGGTGAAAGCTGTTGGGCTTTGTTGTCAAAGAGGTGGGTGGGACTGTTACCAAGATGGGGAGGGGAAGAGAGATCCTGAGCCAGACAGAGATGACACCTCTACCCGTTCCCATCAGCTGTGCCACAAGCGCTTCAGTAGCTCCAGCAATCTCAAGACTCACCTGCGCCTGCACTCGGGGGTCCAGCCCTTCCAGTGCAGTCTCTGCCCAAGTCGCTTCACCCAGCACATTCACCTGAAGCTGCACCACCAGCTGCACACCCCGCAACCCTGCAGCCTCCCTCACACCCATCTGCCCCTGGCCTCCCTTGCCTGCCTTGCCCAGTGGCAAAGGGGGCCACTAGATCTTATGGCAGCACCATCAGGGAGAAAGGTGGGCTGGGACACAGATAAGGACAAGGTGTCCTTAGCACCCCAGGGAAAGTAAGAACAACCAGCCTGAATGGTGATGCCAAGACTGCTCTGGGGTGGGGGCAGGGGCTGAGTAATTAAAGCATTTTCTCTATGACAAGTTGAGGTCTCTTGAGCTCCAGTGGTGGAGGAGGGAGCCACGGTGTATTTGCCAAACTTCACACATCACAGGGGCAACAGCCGGAAGAGCCTGTGTTGTTCATGCATGGGGTGGGTGCTTGCAGCCAGCTAAGTCAAAGCTGGGTTTGAGTTCTGCTGCCTGTCTGGGCCCTGCCTGGGAGCAGCTCACGGATGGGAAGTCCAGCTCTCTAGGTCTCTACAAAGTGCAGACTGTGCTGCCAAGCACAGGGCACCGTGCCTTCTTTAGGACAGATGTTCCAGTCATCTGTCCAGATGTTTCTCTGCTGCTTCCCACCACCTCCTGGTCTCATAGTCACTGTTGCTGCTAGGCACAAGGACTTCTCAGCTGCCAGCCATGCTGTGGTCAGGTGAGGTGTGTGCCTCCTCCTGCACATGGCAGAATCTGTGGCCCCTGCAGGAGTGAAGAGGAAGATATAAGGATGCTATGTCCTCTCATGATGCAGAAGCATGATATTAAACAGGACCAGTCACCACACGGGGCAAAGGGCCAATGTGGTGCAGCACTCAGGGAAGGGCCAGAGGCCCTAGAGGGACTACAGACAGGGAAGACCTGCCCAAGGGAGCTGGGGAATCAGGACCCTTCTGATGGTTTTACTCTCTGAAGTCCCAGAGGATTCCCTCAATGTGCAAGATGTTCTCCACACCCTTCATGACCCTCATGAACCAGAGAGGCAACATTAGTTAGGAAAGGGAGATAGGAAGTCCAGGTTATAATCCTGGCTGCTGTCTTGCTGTCTGACCCTTTTCTTCTCAGGGTCCCAGTTTCTCCATCTGTAAAATGGGGGCATTGGGCTAAATGCTGTCTCCAGCTCCACAAAGACTTTCACTATTCAGGATGTCCTCATATACCTCCAAAGGCAGCTGGATGAAGAACACAGCCGAGCAGAGGACAGTTGGTGGGACTGGTATCCAGGCCACAAAACTGTCTAAGATGGAGGTCCCACTTGGCCACTTATCCTGATTACCTTCTGGCCCATGTCCAGTCCCACAGACTGAGGCAGGGGGAGGGGGGATCCCCTGCTGCCTACCACTGCCTACCTATACCCTTCCATGACATCTTCCGTGTTAGTCCCATTTTCCCCAGCAGAGTATAAAATGAATCCCTCAATGTCCATCAGGCCAAGCCCTTACCCAAAGCTACACTGCCCTGCCCAGGTGGTGCCAGTTGCCCATGTACACAATGAATGATCTTCCTTGGCCACTTTGGTTTGGATTGGCCTCTGAACTCTATCTATGTGCCCATCTGACCTCAGCTGGGCCCACTCTGACTCCAGCTGGCATCCCCAATAGCACTCTTAACTCTAGTCCAATACCCCCATTCCTTCCCAGGCCCTCAAACAAGACCCAGCTGCCTAACAGCTGCCTCTTGTCTTTCCCCTCCCTTACTCTCTCCCATAGGAGCTCTGGTAGCATAGTGCCTAAGACACTTGACTGCTAACCAGAAGACTGGCAGTTCAAACCCACCAGCCACTCCTCAGAAGGAAGGTTGGGCAATCTACTTCCATAGTGATACCACCTTGGAAACCCAAGGAGGGGTCACTATGAGTTGGGTCCAACTCAACATCACATAACAACAACAACACTCCCCCCCACAGCCCCCCCCCCCCCGAGTTCTTTCATAGAAACCACCACTAATCACATTACAGCAATTAAATCATAATACCTTGAAGGGTAGAAATGATGATTCCCATTTAACAGAAGAGAAATCTGGCTCAAGGAGGCTGAGCAACTTGCCTGAGTCGATACAGCAAATGCCAGAGCTGTGATTCATACCCAGGTATGTCCCAGTGAAGAATCCTGTCTGTCCCATGACCCCCACATCTCTTCGTGCCCATGTATTTAACAGCACACTTATGTAGGATCATGGAATGTCACAGGAGTAGAAAGAACCCATTTTCCATTTCACAGGTCACAGTATGGTAGGGAGAGGTCTTTAGACTGCCCTGCAATAGGAAGCCAGGAGTAGGGTGGGGAGGAGATGGGAAGAGAGGGATGCACAAAGAGGAGCCTGGAGTGTGTGAGGAATGGTGAGCAGTTCTGAGAAGCTCCAAGGCAGCAGTGGGGTGGGAGAGGAAGAAGGGGAGGCTGGGAAGTTTGGAAAGAGGCTTGCAAGTTGTGAAATTTGCCCCCAAAGGAGACATGGTAAACAAATCAGATTGGTGTTTTAGGAAGGTCACAGAGGGTAGGTCAGGGGGACAAGATTGCATCGAGGCAGGGAGCTCATTAAGAGGCTGTCACCAGCATTTATGTGTGAGGTTTTAAGTCTGAATGAAGGCAGTACCCGCTGGATGAAGACTTGGGGATGGGCCTGGGAGCTCCTTCTGAGGCACGGTCAACAACAGGTCTCAGAATTGATTGGATATCAGGGTGGGAAGAAGAGGGAGAAGACACTGAGGTTTTACTGGCTGGAGTGTTGGAGTGGATGACTCATTCACTGAGACAAGGAGCCCAAGAAGGGAAAGAGAATTCAGGGAAAGTGTTGACTTCAGTGTCAAGTATAAGGGGCCTGTAGGCCACCCAGGGGAATGTTCTATAGGCAGTTGGAAATGTGGTCTAGACTTAGGAGAGAGAACAGGAATACTGAGGCAAGATTAGTCTTTAGTCACTTAAAGCCCAATCTCTGCGGTACTACAGACCTGGGTTTGAGTCCCTGTCCTGCCACAGTGCTTGTGACGTTGGACAGGTTATATTACCCCTCTGGGTCTCAGCAGCCTTTCCTGTAGCAAGTGCTCAGGATCAGTCAGATGAAGAGCCTGGTTCGGTGGCTGGTGTTATAGGTGGTGATGTTAGCTGCTATTAAGTTGGCCCCAAGTCATGGTGACCCCATGCACAACTAAATAAAATGCTGCCCAGTCCTGCGCCTTCCCTCAGGATCTGTCGTGGATTGGACCATTGTGATCCAAATGGTTTTCATTGGCTAATTCTCAGAAGTAGATTGCCAGGCTTTTCTTTCTAGTCTTTCTTAGTCTGGAAGCTCTACTGGAACCCATTCAGCATCAAAGCAACATGCAATGTGCATGAGGCACATTGGCTGAGAATCAACCCAGGTCTCCCACATGGAATGTGAGAGTTCTATCCCTGAACCACCACTGTCTGCATTAGAGGCATAAAATAGCTGTTAGCTGTCTGACTCACGGGGATCGTACGTACAACAGAAAAGTATGTTGTCCGGTTCTGCATCGTCCTCACACTCACCAATGCTGCAGAGTCCATCATTGTGGCTAATGTGCCAGTCGGTCTCACTGAGGGTCTCACTTGTCCTGCTAGCCCTCTACTTCACCAAACACGATGTCCTCCTCTAGCAAACGATCCCAGTAGCTGTCAAATAATTTTCAGACAATGCGTGAATGGACGGTGTGGTGGTTATGTTTGTGTGTCAACTTGGCTGGGTCTGGTTGAGTGGCTGGGCAGCTGGTGGTAGTTATTCCCCATGATGAGACTGGCAATCAACTCCATGGTGGGATCTACCACAAGCAGCTGAGTAGCTGCCTTTGGGATGTGGTCTGCTTCCTGTATATAAGGAGAAACTTTGAGAACGGTCTCTAGCCTATGGCACGCTTGGACCCTGCATGTAGCTCTGTTGTTGCTCAGCAGCCTGCTATGCTCTGCCGACCTTGGGACTTACAGTGGACTTAAGTTAATAGCCTGCCGTGTGGATTGGTAACATCGCTACCATGCCTTTTTACTTGTCAACCTTGGGGCATCTCAGCCTCCGCAGCCAGCAGCTGTCTGAGTGAAGAAATGCCTCTAGCTCCAGTGGGCTGGGAGCAGGAGGCAGAGCTGGATCCCAAGGCTGAGGGGCTTCCACCCAGCCCCTAGAGCCTGGCACTTTGAATTTGAACTCAAAGCCTCCAAATTTTAAGAATAAACTCCTGTTTGTTAAGGCCATCCCATTTGTGGTATATTTCTGTTAGAGTGGCACTAGGTAACCAGAGGGAGCTCTGGTAGCATAGTGGTTAAAACACTTGACTGCTAACCAGAAAGCTGATGGTTCAAACCCACCAGCCACTCCTCGGAAGGAAGGTTGGGCAATCCTACTTCCGTAGTGATACTGCCTCGGAAACCCAAGGAGGGGTCGCTATGAGTCGGGCCGACTGGACGGCACATAACAACAACAAAAGGTAACCAGAACAGACAGGTTCCCTGGCCAACTTCCAGCAGGGGGCACCATTCGCACCCCTGTCGTTTTAGTGTCCTTTTCCCCCACGGGGTACTGGGCGACAGATTCACTTATCCCACGCGGCCCGCCTTGTGTCTTAGGTGTCTTTACGACCGAGAATGAGAATCCTGACAGGGACCACACCATTGCTGGGCAAATAGCAGGATCAGTTCAGCCCCCACCAGTAATCAGGCTCTAGTGTCATCCACCCCTTCACCTCTTTGGCCCCGCCCCAGCAGGGTTAGGCCCACCCCTTTGACACAGACCTCTCCCATTCCCGCCTCCGACCGCGGGCACCGCCTCTGATTTATAGCCCCTCGTTCTCGGGAGAGCCCCTTAGCCATCGCTCTGCCAACACACACAAGCCACCAGCCCAGGCCCCCCTTCTCCAGCCTCATCTAGTGCGGGTCCTGCCCGGAACTGCTTGCACGCGGCCGCCCCCCTTCCCCCCGGCACCTGCAGAAGCCTGAAGAAATAACGCAGAGTGCGCCGAGAGTTGGGGCTCTAGCGGGCGTGGGCTCAAGCGCGCATCCTCAGGCCACGGTCTGGGATGGGGGGCGGCCCCTTGCAGAGCGCACCCCAGACCTAGGCACCCGCGGCAGCTGGCACCGGGTTCCGCCCGCATCGGCCGCAGGCGGGGCCGCTGTTTGCTCAGGGGGGCGGGTCAGAGGAGGGGCGTTTCTCTGCAAATGCAGCGGATCCGGGTGGCCCCGAGGTCCGGAGCGGTCGATGCCCAGGCGGCCTGGGACTTGCCCTCGCCATGGCCAAACAGCGCCGGGGCCTTGGGGCCCGCCTGGGCCGCCTCCTGGCCAGGCTCGGGGGCCGGCGGGAGCACAGGGGGAAGGAGACCCCAGAGGATGCCGGAGCCCGGGATAGGTGAGGGGAGGTGGAGGTCCGGGTGGTGCCGCGCGCCCTTGGGCCCTAGGACGTGAGTGTGTTAGAGTGTGCAGTGAATATTTAAATGGGCGTGCGTGAGTGTCTCAGAGCATAAACATGTATGTATCAATGTACCATAATTTTGAATATGTGAATCTGAAAAAAGTGTTTTTAAAAAATTATTTTATTGTTGTAAATGTGTAACACCAAAACCAAACCAAACCCATTGCAACAGAGTTGATTCTGACTCATAGCGACCCTACAGGAAAGGGCAGAACTGCCCGTAGGGTTTCCAAGGCTGTAACCTTTATGGACGCAGTCTGCCACATCTGTATGTACACCTTTCTCCCCTGGAGCCCTGCTGGGATGGAACCGGCTGACCTTTCAGTTAGCAGCCAAGCACTTAACCGCTGCACCACCAGGTCTTTTTTACAAAACACAACCTTTGCCAGTTTAATGTTTGAACACATTCTTTTTTAAAGTCCTTGTGGGTCTTTTGAAACTTTAAAACAACTTTTACAATTTCCTAAGTATGACAGGTGACATGCAGACAATGATTTCCTCTCTGGAGACAAGTTAAAGGCAAACATAGTAGTCCCTCCTGCCACATTGGACTTTGAGTCCTGTTTACCCCTGGTCATGTCCCTTTGTTATCGAGTGTGCAGGAAAGGTTTTCCCCAGGCATTTCTGCAACCCGGAGACAGCTCTCAATTGTAATAATAAACTTCTATTCAGAGCTAGCTTCTTGCTCCTTACGTGGATTATCTCATTTTATCCTCACGGTAGTTCTATGAGGTAAGTATTCCATGTGATTCAGATAAGGAAATGGAGGTTCAGAGAGGTGAAGTCATCTGCCAAAGTTGCATAGCTGTAAAGTGGTGGAATGGTCTGACCCCAGAACCTATGTTCTGAAACTACGTGGCCCTGTTACCTGGAAAGACTGCTGGACTGCAAACCAGGAGGCCTGGATTTGGTCCCAGCTCGAGCTGTCACTAGCCATGTGACCCTGAGCAGATTGCTTCATTTCTTTCAGCCCATTTACTGGTAACTGAGGGCTCTGATGTCTGAATGGAAGTAAAACACTCTATGGGTGGCAGGGTCATATGGTTGAGAGGGCTATGGTGAAAATCCAGTGGGCCCAGTAGTTCACAGGCCCAGTAGCCACAGATAGCATGGGTGTGCATTTAGGTAAAAGGGGGTATTTATGTGTCTGTGCAGTTACTGGGCAATTTGTTCTGATCTTATGATACAGCTGGCTTCAGTCAGCCTGGGAGAGGATGGGGTGTGGTGGGGGCAGAGTGAGGGGAGGAGTTTGCATTGTTCTCTCACCCTAAGGAGGGAGGGGAGGGGAAGGCCCTAGCCACCCTATGCCTGGAAGCCTGGATGCCTGGGAATACCCACCCTCTGCCAAGGTGCTGCCCTCCCCCACCCAGTAGACATGCCCTTCCACTTTACCCTGCCTGGCAGAAACTTGCCCTATAGGCCCAGGTGGCACTGCCCCTCCCTCTTGGAAGAAGGCGGGGTTGGGGTGCAGGTGAGTCAAGGGTGGGGAGGGCAGGGGAGGGACTGTGGAGGCTCCCAGGCCTGTGTGATGACACATGCCATGCATCTATCAGGGCTCAGTTCTCACCAGCTGTGGGAACAAGTCCCGGGCCTTGAGGTATAGGCCTTCAATCCCTGCTGACTCCCTGGGACAGGCAGGCAGAGTACACAGGGGAAGGTTACACTTTATCACTCTGGGCTTCGGTTTCCTTATCTGAAAAATGGAAACACTAATAGCCACATTCTGGGAGCTCTGGTAGCATAGTGGCTAAGGCACTTGACTGCTAACCAGAAGGCTGGCGGTTCAAACCCACCAGCCACTCCTCAGAAGGAAGATGGGGCAATCTACTTCCATAGTGATACTGCCTCAGAAACCCAAGGAGGGGTCGCTATGAGTTGGGTCCGACTCGACAGCACATAACAACAACAACAACAACAATAGCCACATTCTAGGATTTTAAAAGGCATAAGGCCTAGTGCTAAGCCTGGCACATGGGAGAGTCACAGCAGGTATGAGTGTTAGAATTATTGGGACCTTGTTCTTTCTCTGGTGGCATAGTGCCTAAGGCATTTGACTGCTAACCAGAAGGTTGGAGGTTCAAACCCACCAGCCACTCTGTGGAAGGAAGACAAGGCAATCTACTTCCATAAAGATTTACTGTCTCAGAAACCCAGCAGGGGTCGCCGTGAATCAGAATCGACTCGATGGCGGTGAGTTTGGGTTTTGTTGTTGTGGTTCTTTCTCTGTGTTCTCTGATACAGGTCTAGTCCCCATTTTGGTCCCAAACTCATCCCTGTCTCTATCTCTGCCTCTGGAAGTGGAGTAGACAGCCGGGGAAGGGAGTAGAGAGGAGGCTTCCCCAAAAGATTTCAGGAGCTCATCCTACTGGGCTGTGGGCCAGTCGGGGTGGTGGTGGTGGTGGTGGTGGTGGTGGTGGTGAACAGGAAGAGGCTACTTCACCCCTTTCTCCTGTGCTTCCTTCCCAGGCCCTGGGGTGGCCAGAGCTGCCCTGACCTGGCCCGGGGCAGCTCCAGCAATCTTGACCTCAAGGTAGGAGAGAAGCCAAAGGGGTGGGGTGGGGAAGGGGGCAGAAGCTCAGGGAGGGCCTGTGCAGGCTTGAGAACCCTGGCTTACAAGTCAGGCAACTGGATTTCTAGTCTTTCGTCTGCCACTGATTCTTTATGCATGCCCCCCCTGCCCCAACCTCACAACCTCAGTTTCTCTGTCTGCAAGTGGGGACAATAATGCCTCTGTCTTAGGGCTGCTGTGAGAAATAAGGGAATGGATGTGGAACATCCAGCATGGGGCCTGAGTGCTCAGGAAACATGAGTGTCCTAATGCTGGGGCCCTCTGAGGAGGAGGTAGCAGGGGCTGTGCCTATTACCAGGGCCTCCTTCTCTATACCCCCTATCTTTGGTCCCTTCTTTCCTCCACTTCCCAGCATGGCTTCTCAGGGATGACCCTGAGTAACTTGCTTCATCTTCTGGCCACAGTTTCCCTATCTGCAGTTTAGATCTGAACCATGGATTGGATGGTGACAGGGTGTCCTTCCCTTTGTGGGGGCAGAGGACAGCCTCCTTGGTGGTGGTTCAAATAGCTGTATGTCTTTCTCTGACCCTGAATGCCATTAATAATTTCTTTGGTAGCATAGTGCCTAAGGCACTTGACTGCTAACCAGAAGGCTGGCGGTTCAAACCCACCAGCCACTGCTCGGAAGGAAGATGGGGCAATCTACTTCTGTAGTGATACTGCCTCAGAAGCCCAAGGAGGGGTTGCTATGAGTCAGGTCCCACTCAACGGCACATAACAACAACAACAACAACAACAATAGTACAGGTGAATGCTTGTTACATGCACTCTGCATGGACTGTCTCATACAATCTTCACAGCAATCCCAGGAGGCAGGTACTGTTATTCTCGTTCCTATTTACATATAAGACAGGAGAGGTCTTAAGTCCAGGCTGCCTCACTCTAAACCAAAACCAAGCTTGTTGCCATGGAGTCAACTCCAACTCATGGTGACCACATGTGCTACAGAGTACAACTGTGGTCCATAGGATTTTGTGAACTGAAATCCTTAGGGGAACAGATCACCGGCTCTTCTTCGTTGGTACTGCTGGATGAGTTCATACTGCCAACCTCTGTATTAGTAGTTGAGAGCAAACTGCTTGCACCATCTACAGGCTTCCAGGCCTCCATAGTTAATCACTACTCTCCTACAAGAGGCTGTGGGGTTCATTAACCGGGATGTCACATGACACCACGACCCTAAAACTTCAAACTAATAAACCAAATCCCCTTAGGTATTTAGCTGTACATAAACAGTCTCATTGTTTGTTTGTTTTTTTGTTACTGTAGAACATATATCACACATTTGCCAATTCACCTTTTTACAGGTACACAACTTATTGGCCTCAATTACATTAATTGAGTGTGCAGCTATTACACTTAATCAATGCAAATTTTCCATCACCATGAACAGAAACGCAGTGATCCATAAGCAATAACTCCCCCTTTCTCCCTCTCTCCTGCTGTTGTTTATGTTGGCAAGTTCCATTGAGTTGGCTGCAACTTGTAGCAACCCTGTGTACAACAGAATGAAACACTCACCAGTCCTGCACCATCCTCACAATCCCTGCTAGGCCTGAGCCCGTTGTAGCCACTGTGCCAACCATCTCCTGGTAACCACTTGTTCTAGTTCCCTAGTGCTTCTCTGACAGGCATCTACCACAAATGAGATGGCCTTAACAAACAGGAGTTTATTCTTACAATTTGGAGGCTTTAAGTCTGAGTTCCAGCTGCCAGGCTCTAGGGGCTGGGTGAAAGCCCCTCAGTCTTGGGCTTCAGCTCTGCCTCCTGCTCCCGGCCCACTGAAGCTAGAGGCTTTGCTTCACTCAGACAGCTGCTGGCTGGTGAGACTGACAAGCCCAAGGTTGATAGGTTAAAAGGCACAGTCCCAGTGTTACCAAACCACACGGCAGGCTGTTAATTCAAGTCCATCGAAAGTCCCAAGGTCGGCAGAGTATGGCAGGCTGCTGGACAGCGACACAGCCACTTACAGGGTTCAAGCATGCCATAAGATGGAGACTGTTCCCAAAGCTGCTTATTATATATGGGAAGCAGACCACATACCCAAAGGCAGCTACTCACATGGAGTTGATTACTAGTCTCATCATGGGGAATACTACATCCAGCTGCCCAGATACTCAACCAGGCCTAGCCAAGTTGACACACAAACTTTACCACATCACTTATAAACTTTCGTCTCCATACAAAAAATAAAAAAAAAAGAGGCTGTGGGGTTGTATTTCACAGATAAGTAAATCAAGGCATTTGGGATTAAGGGTCCCTGCTAGGAAGAATTTCAACTCCACATTTGTTTCCTCTGTTGCCAAGGACATAATCCATCCTTGAGAACAGGTTGGGGGCCAGGGTCCTATGGATTTGGGATCCTGAGCCCACTCTCTCACTCCCACAACCAAGCTAGGCCCCAGGGGAAGGAAACAGACAGAGGTCAAGTGTTGTGCCACTTTCAGGGGGACCCTCTTGCCTGGTTCCCTCATGCCCCAGGTACATCTCTATGCCTAAGTACCTCCTCCCAGGTGTGCTGTGGGACTCTCAGGCTGGGAGGGGTACCCAAGAGGTGATTGCAGGCTTTCTGGAAGCCTAAAGCAGGCAGAGGCCATGAGTACTTGCAGGAAGCATGTCCATACAATCCCTAATCCCCAGTGCAGCTTGGGAAGGCAGCAGTTGGCCTGAGAGGAAGCCAGGGTCATCACCCTTGGGAGATGTGGGCAGGCCCCAGGTGCCTCCGTCGCCTGGAAGGCTGTGTGGTGCCTGAGAGTTGGGAGTCCTCCCTGACTTGCGGTGTGACCTTAGACATGTCACTGTTCTCTGAGTGGAATGTGGAGGCCTACATTCCCCATGTGTGGAATGGGAGGTGGTGAATTAAACGCTGAAGGGCCTCTCTGGAGTTTTGTCCCTTTGTTCAGCTGTGGTGGCCCTGGATGCCTCTCCCTGGGGCAGTTCTGCTTGGTACCAGAACCCTGCTCAACTACCCCTGTGCCAGGTGGGCAGCCAGGGGTGTTCAAGGGTGTCTGGAGGACAGGGGGAGAGGTCACCATGCCCCTGCCGCTCTTGATGCCTGTTTCTGCTTTCCCCAGGCCCAGAGCTGCTCAGAATGGGACCTTTGGGCAGGGAACCGTGGGACCTGGCTTTGGAAGCGACGACATAGCTCAGAGGGCCCTGC
This sequence comes from Orycteropus afer afer, assembly GCF_000298275.1. Taxonomy (NCBI): domain Eukaryota; kingdom Metazoa; phylum Chordata; class Mammalia; order Tubulidentata; family Orycteropodidae; genus Orycteropus; species Orycteropus afer. The sequence goes on along the minus strand of NW_006921618.1, from coordinate 13,461,363 downwards.
TCAATCCCTGGGACGCCTGCAGAGGCCAGCTGTGGGCAGTGCCTCTGACCTGGCTAGCTATGCCTCTATGAGGCCTGACAGCCTGGCACTGACAGTGGCCTCAGCAGAGCCTACCTGTGCCAGGAGTCCCTCATGGCTGGTGCCAGCTCCTGGAAGTTTGGAACAGGGACCCCCAGACTGTGCTTGCCCACAGCCCCCATGCACAGCTCCAGAGGCCTGTCTGAGGCCTGAGGTACCCAGCAACCTGAAAGAAGTACACCTGCTGCCCCACCCAGCGTCTTTCCCCATGGCAGAGGGGACAAAGGGCAAGCCTGACACCACAGGGCCAGCACTGACAGAGCCAGCCCCAACTCTCTATGGGAGTCCCTCTACCAGGAGGACCCGCTACCACATCACCGTCACCCTACAGGAGTTTGGGCAGGCACCTGGGGAGGAGGGTGAGGAGTCTGAACCGGCCAAACCAGATCTCCACCCCTGCGGCCCTGAGGAATCCAGGGGCTGGCAGGAGCCTCCTCAGGGGCCCCGCCCCATCTCGGGGTGCCTGACCGACCCGCCCCAGGAGTCCTGGCTGAGAACTCAACCACATCAGGGGAGCACAGCTCAGCAGCAGGAGCTCCAGACTAGCCAGACATCTGGGTCCCCACAGAGACGGTGAGCGGAAGTTGGTCCTTGCGTGGGACAGTAGTGGGAGGGGAGGCAGGTCTCGCTGCCCCATTCTGGGTGTCTCTGCTGTGTCCCTGTGCTTCTCCAACTCAAAACCCATTCATTCAGCTCCCTGAGCCCAAGCTAACTCAACCACCCCTCCTTCCCCACTCCAACTCTGCCCTCCTTCCCTACCTCCACCCTGAGACTACTGCTGCTCTTCTCTTCCTCGGTCTACAAAAGAAGAAAACCTTGTTCCAGGGAGGATGGGGCTGCCTTCTCCTCAGCAACACCTGCCATTCTCGATTCTGTCTAGGAGGCCACAGACCCTGCCTGGGAGTTGGCACCCAGCCAAGGTGCTGGGTGGCCTGGGGCAAGTTGCTTAACCTCTCTGGGCCTTGAACTGTTGAATGGATTTGGTAGCTGGGGATCAAGCAGAAGGAGGTGGTTATAGGAACATGCTTTGAACTCCAGAGAGTTGGGCTGCTAAAATAGCAGGGATGCTTATTAATAATGCCTTGGTCACAGCAATAATTACCCCCATCTGGCTCTGTGCTGGTGGCCACAGGAACAGGGGAGATTCCCAAGCCTTGGCTTTTATTTATGTTGAAATGATTCTTCTAAATTTGCCTGGTGGGCTCAGAGATGGAAGGATGGGTCCCCCAAAACTTACTGGAAAGGGGAAGAATGTGCCCCCCGCCCCATCCCGGATGTCCAGGAAGGGGCACTGGGTCTCAGGCAGGGCTTTAAAAAGTTCCTGATGATAGTGGTGGCTGCCATTTATGATTTATTTTCTAACCATGATTGTATTTAACCCTCATAACAGCTCCAAAGAAACAGGTACTGACCCTGCCCCCCTCCCTTGCCACCAATCACAATAGGGAAACTAAGGCTCAGAAGAGTTAGTTCACGTGGCCAAATTTGGACAACTAGGAAGGAAGAGGCCAGAATCGGAACCACTAGGAAGGAAGAGGCCAGAATCAGAATCCCCAGCTAACTCCATGTCCTTGCTGTAACCATCACTCTGTCCTGCCTCTCAAAGAGGCCTCTTCGGCTGTTGCAGAAACCAGAGGGCTGAGTGTGGTGGATTTGCAGACTCTGAGATTTTCTGTAATCCTGTGGAGGTGGATTTGGCAGCCACTATTCCTAGCAGAGGCAGAACCAGGGATGCTCAGGTTTTCCGGGCAGGGGTCAGTAGGTCTGGCGTTGGTCTCTGGGCTGAGGAGGAGAAAGGACTGCAGAGAGAGGGAAAATACATACAAGAGGCAGGAGTTCGGGGTGGTGGTGGTGATGGGGGGGAGTAGGAGGTTCAGCTGGGGGACGCTGGGCTCTCCCTGCCACTCCCTGGCTATTTTGGGCCCAAATGGATAATGACAGACTCGGGCAGGAGGCTGGGGCTCACTTAGGGAAGAAGATGACCTCAAGGATACTGTCTTGTATATTCCTGGGGGGGGGGGGATTCTCTGGGCCAGGAGGAGTAAGCAAATAGGTGTGTGTGTGTGTGTGTGTGTGTGTAGGATACAGTTTGGGCTGCAAATCGGGATGTGTAAGAAATGTGTGCACCCAAGTGTGTGCTCATGTTCAAGTTTAGGTGAGTTTCAAGGAGAGGAGAGCTTGTGGTTGTGAATTACTTATATATTATGAGTATGTACATGGGAGTCACTGTGTATATGTGATTTGTGTGTCTGTTGTGTCTTTGTGTATAACTCTGTTACTGGGGCTTTTTTGTGTGTCTCAGTGTGTGCCTGAGTGTGTGCTTTTGTGTCTATGCATGTATCCTTGACTATGCATGTCCAAGTAAGTGCCTGTGTGATTCAGTGGGTCTGTACCTGGGTCTGTGTGTCAGTGTGTGCCTGTGTGACGCATGTGTTTGTCGGCGTGTGGGCCTGTGGACTGGTTTGGCCTAGTTTGGGGGTGACTCACAGGTAAGCGGGAGAATCCAGGACTTGTTGGGTTAGACAAAGCTCTTTCCCACACTCCCCCTGCCCCCTCCCCAGCCTCTCCCTGCCCAGGCCCACACATGTTGTTTGGAGATCACAGGTCACCATGCTAACAAATCCATTTCTGGTCTGGGGCCCTGGAGAAAAGAGGGCTGCTGGGAATGGGCACTTTGGCTGGCTCAGGAAGGACATCTTAAGCCATTAAGGTATGTTTTCAGAGCAAGGACAAAGGGATGGGAGGGAGCTATAGGCAAGCAGATTCTAGCACAGTTTGAAGAACATTCTAACAGTCATGACCATCCAGGAATGGGACTGGTGAACTGTCAAGTGGTAACCTCCTTGTCCCTAGAAGTATGCAAGCAGAAGCAAATGACCACATGTTTGTGGAATGAGTGACTGCCAGGGGTGTTGTCCATGGGTTGGGTTGGGTTGAGAAAGGCATTAAGTTCTGATGGTCAGGAGGTCATTGACAAAATCTGATCTGATTATCTGATTACTCTCCTGTCAAAACCCACATGTGGTTCCTGTTCATGTCTACTTCTTTGATCCCTGGACTCTTAGGTTACCACATTCATGGGGAAGTCAGCTTTGAATGGACCTAACCCACATCTGACCCATCACTTGGCACAAATAATATTGAATGAATGAGAGAGTGAATGAATGAGTTAGAACTCAGGCTCTGCCACTTATCATAAGCGCCACTAGGGACAAAGAATCTCAGTGAATGGTAGTTGCTATTATTCAGAAATGCAGAGGATACACGGTAAGCGAGTGAAGGACTTATGGGGGACGACTCAGTGAAGGGGTAAAACTCCACGTGCAGGTGGACCTGTGAGGAGGTTAAGGGTTCTCTGAGAAGGCTGGGAGATCAGTAATGAGGATAGGGAGAGAGTTGGGGCCTCAGTGAAGGGCTGAGATCTAGGGCCTCAGGTGTCTAGTGTGTTCCGCTCTTAGGAAGCTCTCAGGAAGCCTGGAGAAAGGAGCCCACGCTCCTCCCATCCCCACATGTTCATGCCAAGTCAGGCACTGTCATAGCCACCAGCAGTCCTAAAGTCAGGTCAGGCTTCACTGGCTTCCCTGTGCCTCAGGTCCTGTCATCTCTGCCCCTCATAAAACCTGAGTCACTGCTGGGACACAGGGCAGGGTCAAAGTTCTGGGTTCTACTGGCTTCTCAGGAGAAAAGGGGGTGGAGATGGGGTTGGGGGTCCTTATCTTGAAAGTTGGGGACACTGGGTCTATTTCTGGTTCAGGGTGGGGTCTCTGGGGGCTGCCTTGTGAAGTGGAGGTAGAGACCTGAAGATAGGCTAGTCCTGAGGCTGGAGATGAACAGGACATCTCTGGGGACCTTGGGGTCTGAGAATAGAATTCTTTTGGTCAGTGTAGCTGAAAGAGGCTCCTAGAGTCAGGGGCTGGGAGAATGGCCCCTCCAGGAGTGCTGTGGTTTCCTTTAAATGCAAACTTCAAAACCAAAGAATCTCAGTTTGCCAGATAAATACATTAAAGAATTTGGCATAGTGGTTAAACACATGGACTTTAGGCCCAGGGTTCAAGTCCTGACTCTGCTATTTTGTGACTCTAGGCAAGTTACTTCATTTCTCTGAGCTTCTGTCCCCTCATCTGTAAAATGGGATTGTTTATAATTTATTAACACTTTGTTCTTTATGTGATATCAAATCCATGGGGTTCTTCTAGGATTCAATAGGACAATAATTGCAAAGCAGTCAGAAAGGTGTTTCACACAGAGTAAACCCACCAAACCTACCACTGTCAAGTTGATTCTGACCCATAGAGACACTATAGGTCAGGGTAGAATTGCCCTATATGGTTTCCAAGACTGTGAATCTTTAAAGAAACAAGCAGGTGGGTTCAAACCATCGAATGCTTCAACTACTGTGCCATCAGGGTTCCTTTGCACGGAGTAAGCCCTCAATAAATGGCTGTTACTGTTATTACTATTAATACAGAATGACCCATATTCCTTTATGTTCTGTTCCTTTTCTCTGTTTCCAGGCTCAATCCTTAGCTTTACCTTTCAAAGAACTCTGGCCTAGGGGATTGTTATGGTTACCTAGTGCCCTCTGACAAGAATATACCACAAATGGGATGGCTTGAATAAATAGTTTATTCTCTTACAATTCAGGAGGCTAGAAGTCCAAGTTCAAAGTGCCAGGCTCTAGGGGCTGTGTGAAAGCCCCTTGACCTTGGGCTCAGCTCTGCCTCTTGCTCCTGGCCCACTGAAGCTAGAGGCATTTCTTCACGCAGGCAGCTACTGGCTGCTGAGGCAAGCAAGCCCAAGGTCAACAAATAAAATGGCACCATCTCGATGTTACCAAACCACACAGCAGGCCATTAATTCAAGTCCATTGAAAGTCCCAAGGTTGGCAGAGCATGGCAGGCTGCTGAACAATGACTCAGCTACATGCAGAGTTCAAGCGTGCCATAAGCTGGAGACCGTTCCCCCAAGGCTTCTCCTTATATACAGGAAGCACACCACATCCCTAAAGCAGCTATTCAGCTGCTCACAGTAGACTCTACCATGGAGTTGATTACCAGTCTCATCATGGGGAATACTACATCCAGCTGCCTAGCCACTCAACCAGGCCCAGCCAAGTTGACACACAAACTGAACTACCACAGGGATCACCTAAAAATGGGGATAAGGGACCCTGATGAATTGAGTCAGAGATGAGAGTATCATGCCCATATTACAGATGAGAAAACAAAGGCCCAAAAGGTCAAGGGATTTGCTCAAGGTCACCCAGCCTGACCTTGGCAGTAGTAGTTATTCTGTATTGAGGGGGAGCCACTCTCACCATCCCCTGACCCTCATCTATCTTCTTCCTGGCACTATCTGCAGGGAGCTGAACCACAGTGAGACACGGACACCTCAGGACACCTCAGGGCCCAACATGGAGGAAGCAGCTGGGCCCCCTGCCCGGACCGAGGCCCGAGTGGTGAGTGCCACACTGATGTGGCGGCAGCAGCCTCCTGCTCAGGAAGAGATCAGACACCATTTTCACAAGATGTCTCTGGTGTCAGGAACCCGGATGGAAGCCCCCCGGGAGGAGATGTTTGAGTACAGCCACCATCGAGAGGAAGTCAATGGCTTTGCTATACGGGAAGAAGAGACTGTGAATTATCAGGGTCCTCGGAATGGGACTGGCCTGAAGAGCTTCCAGAGCCATGGGCCCATCTTTTCCAAGAAATATGCACCACCTCCCAAAGAGAAGAGGCCAGTGGTGAGGCCAAAGGACTCTATAGACCAGGGTGACAGCAGTCTCCAGCCTCCCAGGACTGAACCCCCAGGCCCAGGAGCCCCAGCCAGGACTGAGTTCTTGGTGCCCCTGCCTGGGCCCCGTGAACTGAGCCCTCACCCAGGTATGGGTCTTGCCAGTGAGGGCCCCAGGCTCCACGAGGAACGGCGAGTGACACGCACTGTGCGGACTACCACAGTGGTGGCAGGACAGGTGGACCAACGAGTGAACAGCTCTGTGACCGTGAGGCCAGTGCTATCGGGTGAGGCCCTGCCCAGAGGCCGCAATGCTGTCCGCACAGTCCGGGCAGTGGTGGTGAGCCCCCAAGCTGAAGGCTTACCCAGCCGCAGCCAGGCCTTGGAGCTGCTAACAAGCCTGGTGCCTCCTGAACGCAGCCCACCCGCCAGTCGGATTCCCAGGCCCATGGTCGTTGTGCCAAGGAGCCCAGGTCTGGGCGGCATAGGGAGGGCAGCAGAACCAAAGGACAGATCTGCCCTGGCCCCTGTAAGCATCCCAGCAGGTGCTCACCCACCTCAATACCCTGCAGCGCCCCCAGACCAAGACCAGAGCAGAGTCCTAGAGACCAGGACTCATGAGGCCCCCAGGGTACAGAGAGCCTCCAGTCCCACTCAACTTTCACTCCAGACTTCTCAGGACCAAGTGCCAGGACCCTCCTCCCCCAAACTTCAGACCCATACCCCCTCCCTGGAACTAGTCCACCCACCAGAGCAACCTGTGGTGTCCACTCACCCCAGGACTCAGCACACTCTCAAGCCCAGGGTGTCCCATGACCTGAACTCTGTAAAAAGGGAAGGGCTCACGGAGCCCTTGGCTGCCACCACCCTGCCCATGGTGAGGAATGGGGTTGTCATGACCCCTGGGCAACTTCTTGCTCCGTCCTCTACAAAAAGGAAGGCTGCTTCTAGCCCAGGAGGTTTTTCTGCTCCATCATTCCCAAGCAGTAAGGTTGTTCAGGACTCTGAAGACATTCCTTTCTTCTCCCTCAACCAGAAAGAGGGAGTGGAGGACCCTGGTGCTCCTGCTGCCTCTTCACCCAAACCATCCAAGGTTACCCAGGACGCAGAGGGCAACCCTAGCTCATCCTCCACCCAAAAAGAGGTTGGACAGGATGTTGAAGGCAATCTGGCCCCTTCCCTCACCAAAGAAGAGGTCGTCCAAGGCCCAAGTGCTCTGGCGTCTCCATCCCCCAAACAAGAAAAGGCTGTCCAGGGTTCTGAAAGCAGCCTCATCTCATCTCCTACCCAAAAGGAAGTTGTCCAGGACTCTGGTGCTTCTGCTGTCCCATCTTCTACCCAGAAAGTTGTTGTCCAGGGCCCTACTGTCCTCCCTGCCCCAGTTTTCTCAGTAGACAAGGTACCCCTCAGCCCAGGAGGCTCCCCTGTACCCGTGCCATTGGGAGCAGAGGCCAGCCTGAAGTCCCAGTTTGTTCCTGACTCCACAAAGAACAAGACATTCCCAGAGCCATCAAAGGAAGAGGATGAAGTGGCCCTGACTGCAGATTTGGAGATTTTCCTGGATACCCTGCGGAGCATGGAGCCCCCTGAGATCCTTCGCACTCACAGACTGCCACGAGCCCCCCGCTCCTCCTACCTGGCCATGTACGCCACACTCCCTGCCATCGAGGAGGACCAGCCTGGGCCACGGGTGCTGGGACCCAGCCCCCAGGAGGCGCCAGCACTAGAGCAGGGAGAGGAGGAGGAGGAGGAAGAGGAGGAAGAGCCAGAGAACCCCTACCTGAGCGATGAGGAGAAGCTCCAACACAGGCAGGAGAAAGCTGGGCCTGGCCCCTCTTGGGACCCCCGCCCTGCCAAGCCTCCTCAGGACTTCCGCTCTCCTCTGGAGATGATGAAGAAGCATGTAGCAGGTGCCAAGGGCTCCAACCCAGAGCTGGGGCTGGAGTGGCAGGCCGGTAACAGGCCCACTTCCCGTCTCGGAGGCAGCCTTCTCTTTGGTGGTCTGGTGCCTGGTGTCAAAGAGCCACTGGGCACAAAACTGTCTGCTCTGCCACCCCATGGGACACCAGGGCTCAGGAAAGTGCTGGGACAGTTGCCTCTGCTGTGCAGTGAAAGGCCAGCGCCAGAGAAGCCCACCCGAGCCCAGCCCCTGGAGGGGTGGGTGAGTGAGGCTTGGGTGGGCAAGGGAGGGTACTTGGTCTCCCCTGGGTCAGGACTTTGGGTGGCGTGAGGAGCCCTGTACTGGGAGTCAGAGTCTCTGGAGGCAGGAGGTTCGGGTCTGAGGTCCAGTTCAGTGTGACTGGGTGCTACCCACTTCTCTCTGAGCCTCAGTCTCCCCATGTGTACAGCAGGGGGTTTGTACTGTGGATTTCAAAAGGCTTGGTGGCTCTGAAGCTGGGGAGTGATGGGTACCCAGCCCCTCGGACAGGGTTGATGAGACCCCTAGGGGTTGAGAACAAGTGTGACATACTCTGTGGGCCAACTCCTTGAGGGTATAAGAGAATAGCAAGGATGAGGGATCCCTGGAATGGCAGGTGGTGGGGAGGCGACCCCTGTAAGACTTCTTATCCCTCCCCTCCCTCCCAGAGCCCAGCATTGAAGACCCAGGGCAAGCTGAACACTAGGCCTGGAAAGGTAGGTGTGTGGGGACAGTGGAGGCAGGGCAGCAGGAAGCAGGGGTCTGGGGACAGGGCCTGAGTGCCTCCTCTGTGCCTTGTCCAGGTGATTCTCTTCTCGGAGCCCAGCTGCCAGGGCAACAGTAGGGAGGTCTGGGAAGACATTGCCGATGCCTCAGGCTGGGCACTTATGGCCTCCATAAGGGTGGTTCGAGGCTGGTGAGTGAGGAGTACCCAGTGGGTGTCCTGGTTGTGAACCTGGGGATTAGGGGGCACTGAGAAGTGTCCAGCCCAACCTAGCAGAAACCCCATCAGCTGCCTTGTGGGTACATCATCCTCTCAACCCAGTGCTCACAGCTCTGTGCTCACAGCTGGGTGCTGTATGAAGAGCCGGAGTTCCGGGGCCAGAAGCTGGTCCTGCCTGAAGGAGATGTAGAACTCCAACCAGCGTGGAGTTCCAAAGGCATTGGTTCCCTGAGGAGGGTTGTCCAGGTGAGTAGGCTGAGGATGGGGATGGGAGACCAGATGTTGCCCTGTCTGCCCTGTGCCCTGCTCTCTGGAATCCTAGTCTGGAGCGAAACATGAGCCAGTCAGAGGGAGGAGACACTCCAGTCTGAGGAGGAAGACAGCCTCAGTTGCCTAGAATTGGAATCTCTGGGTTTAATTATGGCCGAACCTATGGATTCCTGACCTTGGAGCCAACTAGGGGAAGAAAAGGGTTCTGGGGAATGTGCAGAGGCTGGCCTGAAGAGGCAGGGCCAGGCAGAGGCCAAGTCCCAACTTGGGAAAGCAGCCTGAGGAAGTGCTGGCTGGTGCTACAGAAAGACTAGGTGAGAGATGAGGAGAGATGATGTGTCTTAACTAGGGCAGTGGCCCAGCCAGGCAAAGCTTTCAAAGCTTCTGAAACATACAGATGTTTCTGGATAATTTATTATGGGCCTCTTCATGGGAGTCATCTGTCACCCAGGGCCCAGGCTCTTAGGCCCACAGTCAGACTCATGGATGCCATGGGGTGTTTGTTCGTTCATTTGTTCACAGATGCTCACTGATGCCTGCTGTGTGCCAGGCACTGTGCCTGGCAATGGGCGGGCAGGGGAGACCTGCTTTCTGCCCTGCAGGCCTCATAGTTAAGCCAGGGTATGAAGCTGGGTTTAAAGCAGGAAGCTGAATAACCAGATTGGGGATTTAGAAATGTTTGTCAGGTTGGCAGGTGGAGGCCTGGAGACCAGGAAGGGCTGTGATTTCCAGTCCAAGGGGCACTGCTGAATTTTGAAAAAGGAGGATGTGGCTTGAAAAGGCATAGTCAACACTATAATTTCCTATTATGAAAGTAGAAAAAACAAAAGAAAAAAAAAAAAACTCTATTGTTTTCCCAATATAAATTTGTAAACTGCAAAAATTAAGTTTGACCAGAAAACCATCCTGACATTAAGGAAGACCCAGAAGAGAGAGCTGGGGCCTGTAGTTTTTTTTTTTTAATTGTGATTGGAGTGAAAGTTGACAGAGCAAATTCATTTTCCACTTAACAATTCCTACACATTTTGTTTTGTGACATTGACTGCAATCTTCACAATGTAACAGTTCTCTTCCCACTTCCTGCCTGTGATTACCTTTTCCCTGTGTCCTTCCTTTTTTTTTTTTTTTTCCCCAAATGAAAGAATGGGTTACTCCAAGTGCGGAGCATCTCCTGGTGAGAGATGATGAACAATGATGAGTCTTAACTAAGGCAGTGGCTCAGGAAAAGGAGGGGACAGGAGTTTTCAAAGCTTCTGAGAAACACAGAGATGTTTGTGGATAATTTATTGTGAGCCTCTCACAATAAATTCACCTTTGTGTGGGAGGTAATAAGGTACAAGAGAGAAAACAATGGCTTTGAAGTCAGATGGACCTGGAGTCATTTGGTTCCTTCAATAATAATTGGGTGCCTACTGTGTGCCAGGCATATGGGAGGTGCTAGGTGGTAATACTGAACAAAAACTACGAGGATCTATTCTCAACTTTGCTACTTACAAGCTATGTGACTTTGGAAAGGTTGCTTAAACTTCTCTGAGCTTCACCTTCCTCATCTGTGAGTGGAGTAATAACACCCACTGGGGGGAATAACTGACATGAGGAAGTGTCTTGCACTCAGTAGATGCTTCATAAGTGCTTGATGAATGAGTGAGTGAGTGAAAAATGGTCCTAATGAGGAAGACACATCCAAAATGCCGAGGGCCTGCTGCTTCCTGTGATGAGATGGAGGCAGAAGCCAGCCCTGCTAGAGGAAGAAGTTGTGCATAAAGAAAGGGTCAAAGTTAGACCTCAGTAGCTGTCAGTCTTGCCTGTCCCTCTACCAGCTAGAAAGGCAGACTACCCAGAAGCAGTGGAATGGGCATGGCGCCTCACCAGTTCCTGCTGGGCCTGGAAAGGCTTTGGTCTCAGGCTTGTCTGGCAGACCTTGTAGAGAACACCCAGTTACCTCCTGACACCTGAGGGAAATGGTTTCCAGAAGCCCCCTGGGGCCCTGGCTGGGCACACTGGGGGAAGCAGGTAGGGAACAGGGGTGGTCTCCAAGAGGCTTGTTTAATACTTAATTTTTCACCCTTTACCTTCCTTAGGACTATAGCACCCCGGAGATCAGCCTATTCTCTGAAGAGGGCCTCAAGGGGGAGCAAGTGAAGCTAAGCAAGGCCTTGCAGGACCCCCAGGACTTGGGAAGGCCCCTGAAGGTAGCATCCATCACTGTCTCCGCAGGACTGTGAGTCTGAGCTGTTCTGGTAGTTAATATTCATTGTGCTGGGTGCTGGGGACACAGAGGTGACAGGACACAGTTCCTGCCTTCAAGGAATGCTCAGTCTACTGATGGGGACAGGCAAGTAAAGAGTAGCAATCCAGAGTGCCAGACTGACAGTGGGGGAGCACAGCGCTGTGAAAGCACAGAAAAGCACCAAACCAGCCTAGGAGGTGGTGGTGGTCATAGAAAACTTCCTGGAGGAGGTGGTGCCTCATCTGGGATGCGCTAGAGTGGCCCAAAGAAAATCTAAGTTCCATGAGGGCAGAGATTTTTTTGTCAGTTCACCTTATCCCTCCCTGATGCCTAAAGCAGGGTCTGGCATGGAGTAATTGCCCCCAAAGTATTTGCTAATTGAATAAGCAGGGAAGGAGTATATCTGGCAGAAGGAACAGTTCATGCAAAGGCCCAGAGGTGAGAGAGCTAGACTTTGAAAGTTCTGCCTGGCCAGTATAAGGGGCAAGTGTGAGGACAAAGGCAGGGGTCAGATTACACAGGCCTCTTTGTGCTGCTGGGCTGTGTCGTGAGGGTAATGGGGAATGATTGCTTTTTGGTTTTTTACTGGGGGTTTTTAAGCAGATATGTGTGCTAGAAAGAACTCGGCCACTGCTGTGTGTAATTCCGGGGGAAGGGGAGGAGACTAGAGGCAGGGAGGCCGATGAGGTAGCTACTGCAAGAGATTATGGGGGCTTGAAATATCCTCTAGATTACCCTCAATGGGGGTCCTTCCTGAGACCTCCCACTCAAAATCTTCTCTCCCATCCACCAATCTGTGTCCTTGGGGTCTAGGGTTCAGCAGCTCCTTTGCTGTCCCCCAGGTGGCTGCTGTACCCCAAACCCTTTTTTGAGGACACTCCCTGCATCCTGGAGCCTGGAGAGTACCCCACCTTGGAGGCCTGTGGCACATCCGACCCCTTTGTGGGCTCCTTGAAACCCATGACATTGGTAAGGGGCAGGGCACACCCACAGTCTGGTGAGGTATATGGGAAGAGACAGGGCCTGGGGGCTCCCACTGGGCATAGGAATTGGAGGAGGCTGCATTAGACCAAGGGGTGGGGGAAAAATGAGGTCATGGGTGGTCATTTTCAGGGGTCTCAGGATCAAGAAAATCCTGTGTCCCTAGCCCATCTGTCTTCCCCATCTCTGGCCTGGTGTCTTAGCTCTGTTTCCTCTGCAGGGCTGCCCTAGTGTGGAGAGGCCAGGGGAGCCCAAGGTAAGAGCCTCAGGGTCCAAGAGGGCCTCTGGGAAGGATGTGGTTGTCATAGCATGGACTGGAAGGCTGGAGAGAGGGTGCTGGGAGTCAGAAGTTGAATCTGGGAGGATGCAACCTGATGTGCTTGCTGGGGACCAGCTTTTGATGTGCCAGGACCAGGTCACAGGTCAGAGTAGACAGGAGTTAGGTAAAGGCCTGAGGCTCCATGAGGGGTGGGAGCTCTGAGCTGATACTGGACCGAGCCACTCCTAGGCTGGTTGGGTGTTTGGGCCCAGACTACTCCCCCTAACCTAACCCCTGCACTCTCATGCCCACAGGCTGTGGTGTATGAGGCTCCAGGTTTTCAGGGCCGCAGCTGGGAAGTGAGCAGAGATATCTACAACCTTCAGCAGCCAGAGGACAGCCAGAGCCCCTGCCTGGCCTCCATGGGGTCCCTGCGTGTCCTTGGGGGCTGGTGAGGACTCAGGACCTTTCCTCCTACCTTACCTCCCACACCAGCCTCTACCCTGGGGCCAGGGAGTGACCAGGGCACCTGGGGGTGGGGGCAGCTGTCTTACCCATTCATAGGCTTCCTGTGACTATCTGTCCATTTTCCCCCTCCCTAGCTGGGTGGGCTATGAGAAGGAGGGCTTCCGGGGCCACCAGTACCTGCTGGAGGAGGGAGAGTACAGCGACTGGTCACACTGGGGAGGCTACAACGAGGTGCTGACCTCCCTGCGGGTCATCCGCACGGTGAGCAAAGGCAACTGGGCCATCCCTTGTCTTTGGCCACAGCCAGGCTTCTCCTCCAGTACAAAATTGTACTGGATTGCACCTGGATGTGTTCCCTGAACTCTAGCCTCTCTCTCTCCTGCTGTTCTTCCTCAGACTGCACAGATGCCTCACCCCTAAGTCCCCGGGTGGGCTGCGTCCCTGGGGCCTGGGCACTCCCAGGGGTTTCTGTCCATGGGCGGGAGGGGCTGGCTCCGACGAAACCTGACTGACCCTGGGGCCCAGGATTTTGGGGACCCGGCTGTGGTGCTGTTTGAAGCCATGGATTTCGAGGGGCCTGGCGTGGAGGTGAGCGAGGCATTGCCCGACCTGGAGTTGGCCGGACACGGACCCCGCACACAGGCCATACACGTGCTCAGCGGCGTGTGAGTGCGCACGGCTCCCTGAGGCGGGGCGAGGCGGGGTGAGGCGGGGGCGGTTCCAGGGGAGGTACTGGCTCCGCCCCCGCCGACCCGCAACCCGCCCCTCCTGCAGGTGGGTGGCCTATCAGGAGGTGGGCTTTTCCGGGGAGCAGTACGTTCTGGAGAAGGGCGTGTACCGCAACTGCGACGACTGGGGCGCGGGCAATAGCGCCCTCGCCTCTCTGCAGCCGGTCCTGCAGGTGAGGGCGGCCGCCGGGGGCGGGGTCTCTGCGAGGGGCGGGACTTGGAGGCTGGGTCTTGCTCTCAGCTGAAGGGAAGGACCGGCTCGGAACACGTGAAGGGGCGGGGCTAATGCGGATTCCAGAGAGGGAGAGCCATATTTCAGGGTCTGAGATATGGAAATGCTGGGTGCTAAGGCGAGGGGCTGGTACTCTTCTTAAGTCTCAAAATTTTGGTCCCTTCCTTCAGGTCGGGGAGCACAATCTGCACTTTGTCTCAAAGGTAAGGAGGAGTTTCCTTAGGGAGCTGATAGGGGCATACATACGTCTCCTCTCCCATTTCAAACCTTTTCCCCTCTTTACCATTCTCGCTCCCCAGCCCTATCGCCCTCCTTCGCTCTCATCTCCCCGTTCTGCCCCCAGATTCAGCTTTTCTCTGGCCCCGACTTCCTGGGTGAGCATATCTCCTTCGAAGATGACCAGGCCTCTTTGCCGCCCTCCTTCCAGGCTCAGTCCTGCCGTGTCCATGGCGGCAGGTGAGTGCGGGGAATTGCAGGTAACCTTGGAGGTGCAAGTGGGCACACCTGCCTTGAAGCACTTAGCTTGGGAATCAGAGCTTGCAGGAGAACGTCTGCCTTTCCAGTAAAAAGATGATTTCCTTCCTTTGGCCTCGTTGAGACTTGGCTGTTTTGTCCTGAGTAGTTCAGTCTTAAAGTTTTAATGGACAGTTGCCAAAGGGGCAAGGAGGCTGCATATTCTGACCTTCTCTAACCCACAAGAGAAAGACAGAATCACCATCAGCAGCCCAAGGGCTATTCCTGCGAGGCCAGACATGCTGCCTCCCTCCAGCCCTTTCACCAACTGTGGCACTCACCGTTCTTCCTACAGCACCCACCACCTCTCTGCTGGGTTCGATAAGTCACTACAGTGACCACACAGAACTCACAGGTTTATTACGGAAGCAGTAGGTTACAATTCAAGTTCAGGAACCTGCTCAGTCTCTAGCAGCCAGCTGTCTCACTTAGCAGCTGGCAATCTCTCTCTCAGCAGCACATGTCTCTTGCATCTCTCTCTCTCAGCAAGTACGTGTCTCTCAGGAGCATGTTTCTCAGCAGCATGTCTTTCTCAGCCAGCAGTCAGAGAGACTCCTACCTCTAGGAGGGCTCCTTTTGAGCTTGGCGGAGTGGCCAAACTAACCAATCCCAACATCAGAATTCTATACACCTGAGAGACAGAGAGAACTTTCCAGAAAATTTCTTCATGCTGCTCCCAACAGAAATACCCTACGTGGGTAAATTTAACAATCAGGAGGTACTCCATTGCTCATTGCAAATTCCAGCGTGGAGTTTACAAAGACTTATGGCTAGAAAAGCCACACTATGTAATTTACTACACTGCAACAATATAAAATGTATGTACTTAATATAGTATAACAAATCCCAATCTTGTTTCATCTATCCCTCTGCTGTGTGCATGTGTGGAGTATTTTAAATCCCAGACCCATCATGAAATTTCTCAGTAAATACTTAAAAATATAACTCTAGTTAGAAAATATTTTTCCCCTACAGAGTCACAAGGTATTATCACTGTGCTTCTGCTTTGTGCATGTGTGTGTGTATGGAGTGTTTTAAATCGCAGACCCATCATAGAATTTCTCCAGTAAATACTTAAAAATATATCTCTAGTTAGAAAATACTTTTCCCCTACAGAGTCACAAGTTATTATCACATTACTGCAAGTAGTGCTGCAATGAATAGCCTTGTGCATGTGTTATTTCATGTTTTGAAGAGTGTCCTTAGTATGTTAGCAGATGCTGTTGAGTCAGTTTCAACTCACAGCGCCCCTATGCACAACAGGACAAAGCGCTGCCTGGTCTGTGCCTTCCTCATTGCTGTGCTTGAGCCCATCGTTGCAGCTACTGTGTTGATCCACCTGGCTGAGTGTCTTCCTCCCTTTAGCTTACCTCCTATTTAACTGAGCATGATGCTCTTCTTATCATATGTCCAAAGTACACAAGACCATCCTCACTTCTGAGGAGCATTCCAGTTATACTTCCAAGACAGATTTGTTCTTCTGGCAGTCCATGGTATATTTACTATTCTTTGCCAACATTGTAATTTAAAGGCAACCATTGGTCTTCTTTATTCATTGTCCAGCTTGCTAGGATAGATTCTTAGAAATGAGTAATTGCACTTGCAGTTCTGCTTTATACTGCCAAATTCCCATCCATAGGGGCAGTATGATTTCATTCCATCCTTTCCTTTCTTGAATCTGACCTCAGTCCCTGATGCTGCAATGCCTGTTTTTTTTTTTTTTTTTTTTTACCTCTCCTGTACTAGGGGGATCCCTGGCAAGTCTGCATTCACTCTTCTGTACCTCAGGAAGCCCTGAGAAGGCTGAGAATAGGGTACCCACTTATGTTCCCTTCTTTTCCCCTTCCACAGCTGGATCCTGTTTGATGAGAAGAACTTTGAGGGTGACCAACACATTCTCTCTGAGGGCGAGTTCCCCACTCTCACGGCCATGGGCTGCCTAGCCTCCACGGTCCTGGGCTCTCTCCAGAAGGTTCCCTTGGTGAGTGCCCCTGTCCACACTCAGGCAACCCCTGAGGCAGGGAGAGCTGCTGGACAAGTCCTGGCCGCAGAACCTCTTCTCATTGAGAAATAGGCTGGTGAGGGTTCAACCCAGTCTTCTTCAGAACCACTCAGATCCCTTTGACCTTGAGACTTCAAAGCCAGTTCAGTCCACTATATGTTTAGTGAGTTTCTGCTGAGATAGGTCCTAAATTGTGTTGTTGTGTGTGGTCGAGTCAATGCAACCCTGTATGACAGAGTAGAACTACCCCATAGTGTTTCTTGTCATTTTTACAGGAGCAGATTGCCAGGTCTTTTCTCCCATGGAGTGGCTGTTGGGTTCAAACCATCCATCTTTCAGTTAGCAGCCAAAAGCTTGACCATTGTACCACCAGGCCTCCTTGGTCCTAAAATAGGGACACTGAAAAATATTAGACACAACCTCACTTTTAAGGAACTCATGGTCACATGGTCACATGGACATAAAGATGATAATGCTGAGTGATGTGTCCAGATAAAGAAGAGTACAGGGACAGGAGTGACTGCTCCTCAGGGTGGGGTGGGGGCTAGCACTGCCGAGGTGAGAATTCTATGCAGGGAAGAGTGGCAGGTCAGCTAGAGGAGTGACTGGTTTGTTGCTGCAGTAACCCAGAGTACCTGGTGATGTCCTGCACTAGGGAAGAGATGGAAAGCTCTGACACGGCTATATTAAGGGGCTGGAGTCTATGGGACCTGGTGAGTGAGTGGACAGGCTAGGCTGGTGGCCCCTAATCAGAGAAGCAGAGACATTCCCCAAACAGGGACTCCATACCAGGCAGTGTTTTGAGAACTTCCCACATATTAAGATGTTTAGTCCTCACTACAACCCTATGAAATATGCTACTGTTATAATCTCCCTTTTAAAGATGTGGAAACTGAAACACAGAGAGGTTATGCAACTTGTTTCAGTTCTAATCCCGCAGAGCCAGGTTCTAACCCAGGTACTCTGGCTTTAGAGTCCAAGCTCTTTACAACCAACCACACATTAGGTTCTGTGGACAGATAGACCTAATTTTGAAGGCCAGCTTTGGGGCTTTGGGCAAGTGTTTAATATTCTCCAACCTCACTTTCTCTCTGTTAAGTGGGAATAATAATAGCATCTACCTCTTAGACTTGTTGAGAAGTCCCAATGAGATGGGCTAAAACACTTAGCACAGAATTGGCAAGGGTGTGTGGAACACCCTGAATAAGTGAGAAGTACTGTTATGACCAGTATTATGGTTATTGTTACATTGAAGACTAAAAGGAGAATGTGAGAATGAGCCCCAGGTTTCCTCCTGGGGCTATCAGTTCTTAGAAGTGCCATCATCCGGGAGGAGGTCTGAGGGAGGACTCCAGGCCCAGGCTGGGGGCCCAGCCAGCAGTGTTGAGGTCAGTGGACCTGGGGGTGGAGCTCAGGAGGGAAGAGGACCTGAAATACAGATCTGGGTCGTGGGGCTGAGTCTGAGACTGGGACTCTTGTGGCCTCACCCCTCCTTCATCCCCCGGCCCCCCAGCACTTTTCAGAGCCCTCCATTTTCTTGTATGGGCTGGAGTGCTTCGAAGGGAAGGAGATTGAGCTCAACGGTGAGGTGCGGAGCCTACAAGCCGAGGGCTTCAACAACCACGTGCTGTCTGTGCGGATCAAGGGGGGCGTGTGAGTGTATTTTGGAAGTCCTAGGGGATGTGGGGGCTGCTGGGGGATGAGTGAGACCCCTGGGGTCTCTGACCTCTTCTCTCTCTCCTCTACCCTCCTCCAACCAGGAAGGAGGGAGGAGTGCAGACTGAGAGGGGTCACTGGCTTTAAAGGGTGGGAACCCAGCCCTCCATGGCACAGCTGGCCTCTTTAGGACCCCACTTTGCCCTGCAAATCCTAAATGACTTCCAAGCTTCCTTCTCCACCCTCGGGACCTAACTCCAGGCAGAGCAATCCCCACATGGGAGAAAAGGAGGTGGAGAAGACTCTAATGTCTGTATTTCCTTCCCCACTTGTCTGTCTGTCCGTGTTCCTCTTTGTGCCTCTGGCACTTGCTGGGCCCAGCTGGGTGCTGTGTGAGCACAGTGACTTCCGAGGCCGTCAGTGGCTGGTGGGCAGCTGTGAGATCACCAACTGGCTAACGTACAGCGGGACCCAGAGGGTGGGCTCCCTTTATCCCATCAAGCAGGTGAGTTGCACATCTAGGGTTAAGCATGTCTGTGCTGACCCGTCTGGATGTGTGTCTGTCTAGGTGTGATCTGTCCATGTTTCCGAAACTCAGCGTTTGTGTAGCAGTGTGTCAGTCAGGATTCTATAGAGAAACAGATTATATCTCTATCTGTTCACACCCACTGTTTCTCTGCACATGTGTGTGTTCATTATTTTTTTCTGTTTCTGTGTAGAACCCTGACTGATACACAAATGTTGTCTCACTCTATAATAAACCAACCTGCTACCATTGAGTTGATTCTGACTCATAGTGATCCTATGGGACAGAGTAGAACTGCTCCATAGGGTTTCCAAGGCTATAAATCTTTATGGAAGCAGATTGCCACATCTTTCTCCTGCTTCTCTATCTCTGTGTAGAGAGAGGCATTGGCTCATAAGACTGTAGGGACTAAAAAGTTTGCAATCTGTAGGCCGCAGGCTAGACATTCAGGTAGGATTTCTCTGTTACAGACTTCAGGCAGAATTCCTTGTCTGGGAACTTCAGTTTTTGCTTGTAAGGCCTTCAGCTGCTTAGATGAGGCCCACCCACATTATTGAGATTAATCTCCATTACTTAAGAGTCAGCAGATTGTAAATGTTAATCACAGCTACCTGATACCTTCACAGCAATATCTAGGCTAGCGTTTGACTAAACATTCTGCACCATAGCCTAGCCAACTTGACACATAAAGTTCACTATTAGAAGCGTTGTCACAATTTTTTCCACATTATCATTTTTCTAGAACTTTTATCTACTTACTATTTTTCTCTAAATCAACTCACTTTCTTTCTCACTTTATCTTTGTCCAAAGGAATGATATCCATGAAATCAAGTGTTTGATGTACATGCATGATTTTTTCCTTAATAAATAGGATAATAATAAATTACTGTTAAAATTCTTTATTATTTTTTTAAAAAATTTTATTGAGATTTGAGTGAAAGTTTACAAAGAAAATTCATTTTCCATACAGCAGTTCATACACATTTTATTTCATGACATGGACTGCAATTCCCCACAACGTAACAGCTCTCTTCCCACTTCCTCCCCATAGTTACCTCTTCCCTTGGCCTTCCCTCCTATACACTCCTGCCCCACAAGCTATCTCCCTATGCAAACACTGCCCTTTTGTTCTCCCATGATTGATCCCTCCAAGGAATGTATCTGCCTGATGTAAATGTTCACCTCATATGCCTGTCTATTTTTTGGCTGGAAGCCACAAAAGTGAATTCAGTTCCAGACCTGAAGGGTAACTAGGGGCCATAGTCTCAGGGGTCTCACCAGGCTCTATCTGACCAGCAAACATGGTCTCTTTTTTTGTGATTCTGAGTTTTGTTTCAAATTGTTTTCCCACTCTATCCAGGATCTCCTGCACTGATCTCCTTCCAAGTGGTTGACAGTGGTAGCTGGGCACCATCTAATTTTTCTGGTCTCATGGGCATATAGGCTAAGGGTCACATGGTCTACTAGTCCCTTGGACTAATTGTTTTTGTGCATCTTTGGTTTTCTTCATTCTTATTCTTCTTTGCTCTGGGTGCTTTTTGCATCTAGATGGCCGCTTGCAAACTTTTAAGACCCTAGTCATTACTCACCAAAATAGGATGTAGAACAATGTTTTTGTGTAGTATATTATGCCAGTTGAGCACGATGTCCCCTGTAACCATGGTCCCGAGTGAGCCCCCAGGTCCAACTACTCGCTCCCTCAGGGTGGTTGGCTATGGCCAATAAGCCACCATAAACTTGCCCCTTGTCAGTTCTGCTATATACCTGGACATTCTTATAGCACATAAAAATGCACATGTAGAAACATTGTCTGCCATCCCTGTGTGTGTTCATGGGCACACTCCCCCCTGCCTAGACGTACAGTACTGTGCATACAAAAGGGTTCATCTTTGTTGTTTGTACCTCTCTATGTCTTCTTCCTCAGTGCCACTGTGTTGATCACTCACTTTTAGTACATTTTCCTTTCCTTCACTCAAATAAATACTTGTTTTTATCTATCTAGCAGTGTTCCTTCCTCTTCCCTCCCTTGCTTCCCATCCCTGGTAACCAAAAAAGAAAACTTCCTTCTATGTATAAACGTTTCCTTGACTTTTTACTATAGTGAACTAATATAATATTTGTCCTTCTGTGATTGACTTATTTCACTCAGCATAATGTCTTCCAAGTTCATCCATGTAATGTGGTATTCTGCAGATTTTATATTATCCTTCAGGGTTGCATAGTATTCCATTGTGTGTATGTACCATAGTTTGTTTATCCATTTTTCTGTTGATAGGTACTTAGGTTGTTTCCACCTCTTTGTTACTGTGAATAGTGCTGTGATGAACATGGGTGTGCATATATCTGTTCTTGCCTTCGCTCTCACTTCTTTAGGATATATACCTAATAATCAGATTACTGGATCAAATGGTATTTCTATTTCCAACTTTTTAAGGAATCATCATGCTGATTTCCACAGTAGTTGTATCATTTTACAGTCCACCAACACTGTACAAGAGTCCCAATCGCTCCATATCCTCACAGTATTTGTTATTTTCTGTGTTGAACTTTGCTATTAATGCTGGGGTGAGATGGTATCTCATTGTTTTGATTTGCAGCTTTCTGATGGCTAATGATCATGAACATTTCTTCATGTGTTTGTTGGCTGCTTGAATATTTTCTTTGGTGAAGTGTCTATTCATATCTTCTGCCCATTTTTTAATTGGATTGTCTTTTTGATGTTGAGGTGTTAGAGTTGTCTGTAAATTTTAGAGATAAAAGTCCTTTGTGTGATATGTTATTGCTTAATATTTTTTTCCCATTCTGTAGGTTTTCTTTTTACTCTTTTGGAGAAATCTTTTGAAGCACATAAAAATTTAATTTTTAGAAGATCCCATTCATCCACTTTATCTTCTGCTGTTTGTGCATCTCGAGTTATGCTTGATAGTCTATTTATGTCATAAATTAGGACCCCTGAGTTTACCCCTACTTTTTTCTTTGATGAACTTTCTAGTTTTAGGTTTCATATTTAAGTCTTTGATTCATCTGGAGTTAATTTTTGTATATGGTGTGAGGTATGGATCTTGTTTCATTTTTCTGCAAATAGATAACCAGTTTTGCCAGCACCATTTGTCAAAGAGACTCTCTCTTCCCCATTTAATGGATTTTGGCCCTTTGTCAAAGATCAGCTGACCATAGGTCAATGGATATATTTCTGGGTTCTCAATTCTATTCTACTGATCTATGTGTTAGGAAGGAGCTCTGATAGCCTAGTGCTAAGGCACTTGACTGTTAACCAGAAGGCTGGCGGTTCAAACCCACCAGCCACTCCTTGGAAGGAAGATGGGGCAATCTACTTCAGTAGAGATACTGCCTTGGAAACCCAAGGAGGGGTCGCTATGAGTTGGGTCCAACTCAACAGTACATAACAGCAACAACAACAACATGTGTTAGGAGCTCTGGTAGTACAGTGCCTAAGGCATTTGACTGTTAACCAGAAGGTTGGTAGTTCAAACCCACCAGCCACTCTGTGGAAGCAAGACTGGGCAATCTACTTGCATAAAGATTTACCACCTCGAAAACCCAGTGGGGGTTGCTTTGAGTTGTCATTAACTCGATGGCAGTGGGTTTGGTTTTTTTTGTTTGGTTTATTCTATGTGTCTGTCATTGTACCAGTACCAGGCTGTTTTAACTACTGTGGCTGTATAGTAAGTTTTGAGATCCAAGAGTGTGAGACCTCTTACTTTCTTTTTCTTCAGCAGTGCTTTGCTTATCCAAGATCTCTTTACTTTCCATATAAATTTAATGATTGGTTTTTCCATGTCCTTAAAGAATGCTGATGGAATCTGGATTGGGATTGCACTGAATGTATAGATTGCTTTGTGTAGTATCGACATATTCACAGTTTTCAAGCTTTTTATCCATGAGCTTGTTGTGTTCTCCCATTTATGTAGATCTCTTATGGTTTCTTGAAGTAGTGTTTTGTAGTTTTCTTTGTACAGGTTTTTTGTGTCCCTAGTGAGATCCATTCCCAAGTATTTTACTTTTTTGGTAGCTATTGTAAATGGTATTGATTTCCTTATTTCTTTTCTGCAGTCTCTTTGCTGGTGTAAGGGAATCCAACTGATTTTTGTATGTTGATCTTGTATCCTGCCACTATGCTAATCTCTCAATTAGTTCCAGTTAGTTTTCTTGCTGAGTCTCTTGGGCTTTCTATGTATAGGATCATATCATCTGCAAATAGGGATGGTTTTATTTCTTCCTTACCAATTTGGATGTCTTTTATTTCCTTTTCTTGCCTTATTGCCCTGGCTAGGACTTCCAATACAATGTTATAAATAAAAGTGGTGTTAGAGAGCATCCTTGTCTGTTTCCCATTTGCAAGGGGAGTGGTTTCAGTCTCTCTCCATTGAGAATAATGTTGGCTGTCGGTTTTGTATATATGCCCTTTATTATGTTGAGGAATTTCCCTTCTATTCCTATTTTTCTGAGAGTTTTTTTTTTTTTTTTAATCAGGACGGGGTATTGGATTTTATCAAATGCCTTCTCTGTATCAATTGATACGATCATGTAGTTCTTTTCCTTTATTTTATGTGATGGATCAGATTGATTGTTTTGCTAATATTGAACCATCCTTGCATATCTGGTATGAACTATAATGTATTATTTTTTTGATACGTTGTTGGAGTCTATTGTTTAGAATTTTGTTGAAGATTTTTGCATCTATATTCATGAGAGTTATTGGTCTGTAGTTTTCCTTTTTAGTGATGTCTTTGTCTAGTTTTGGTATCAAGGTTATGCTTGCTTCATAAAGTGAATTTGGGAGAGAAGACAGATTTGGAGTAATCCCTCACAGATAGCCAAACACCTTGAGAGAGAGAACCACTAGGTCTGCTGATTCAGGACCATAGTATTGGGGGACACGAGCTCAATTGGCACAACATAATACATAAAAATGTTGCTCTATAACCTATTTTGGTGAGTAGTGACTGGGGTCTTAAAAGCTTTCGCGTGGCCACCTAAGATGCAGGTAATCATTTCCTCTTGTCTGAAGTGAAAAAGAGTGAAGAAAACCATGGGCATTTGGAAACAATCAGCCCTCTGATATGATGGACCTTGAAACCAGAACTAGATGATGTCCAGCTGGCAATGCCAACCACTTGGGAAGGGATCAAAACTGGAGCTCCTGGATGGAGTGGGAGGGAAAATGTGGAACAAAATTCAAAAACACAATAACAACTAGAATTACTGGTTGGACGGAGTCTGGTGGGATCCCCAAGACATTGGCCCTGGGATACACTTTGGGCCTGGAATAAGACTCACTCCCAAGGACTGGCTCTCAGCCCAACAGTAGAAATACTTAAATGCAGAGCACCCAACCCAGGGTGATGTACCCACCTAGTCTATGGAGATATACACCTTGGACCAATAGGACATGGGGCACCAGAGGGCCAGCGTTCACATGGAGGGAAAGCTGAACAGACAGGAATGCATAATGAAGAAGGGCACAGGGATAGGGGAGTCACAGGGAAGGGAGAGAAGGAGAGTGGGTTAGAGTTAGGGATGGTAATTGGGGAGTGAAACCAAAATGTACATGAATTATTAAATACGAAACAAATTCTGCTCTGTAAATTTGCACCCAAAGCACAATAAATAAATAAAGAGGTGCAACTATACCAAAAACCCAACTCACTACCATTAAGTCAATTCTGACTCATAGCGACCCCTCCTTGGGTTTCCGAAGTGGTATCTCTATGGAGGTAGATTGCCCAGTCTTCCTTCTGAGGAGTGGCTGGTGCGTTTGAACCGCCAGCCTTCTGATTAGCAGTCACAGCACTACGGCACCAGAGCAGAGCAGAGCTAAAAGAGCTTTGCAGCACTTGCCTGAGCAAGGCAGAGGCCAGGCTAAGAGGCCAAGGGTTAGAGAGAGACATGTCTTTGGGCATGGCCAAGGGGAAGTGATCCTGATTGAAGAATTGTATCCTGAGTGTTCCTGAATCTGAATTGTAACCTGATATTTCCCTAATAAACTCCCTAATTATGAGTTAAAAAAAAAAAATTTGGGAGGATTCCATCCTTTTCTATAATCTGGAATAGTTTGAGTAGGATTGGTGTCAGTTCTTCTCTGAACATTTGGTAGAATTCTCCAATGAAACTGTCTGGGCCAGGACTTTTTTTTTTTTTTAATTTTATTGTAATTTGGGTGAAAGTTTACAGAGCAAATTCATTTTCCATACAGCAGTTCACATACACTTTGTCTCGTGACGTTGACTACAATTTCCCACAATGCAACAGCTCCCTTCCCATTTCCTCCCCATAGTTACCTGTTCCCTGTGTCCTTCCCTCTCATGCACTCCTGCCCCCCTCGAGCTGTCTTCCTGTGAATGCACAGCCCTTCTGTTCTCCCCTGATTGATCGCTCCAAGGAGTTTATCTACCTTATGTAAATGTTCAGCTCATAGACCTGTCTTTTGTCTGGTTGGAAGCGACAGGAATGAGTTCAATTCTAGATCTGAAGGGCAGCTAGGGGCCATAGTCTCAGGGGTCCCACCAGACTCTATTGGACAAGCAAACCTAGTCCTTTTTTTTTTTATGATTTTGAATTTTGCTCCACATTGTTCTCCCTCTCTATCCAGGATCTCCTACATAGAGATTGTCAGTGGTAGTTGGGCACCATCTAGTTCTTCTGGTCTCATAGTCATATAGGCTGAGGATCACATGGTATACCAGTCCCTTGAACGAATTGTTTTCATCCATCTTTGGTTTTCTTCGTTCTTCTTTGCTCTGGACAAGGAGAGACCCATCATTGCACCTAGATGGCTGCTTGCAAGCTTTTAAGATTCCAGTTACCAGTTACCAAAGTAGGATGTGGAGCGATGTTTTTGTGTAGTATGTTATGCCAATTGAGCTTGATGTCCCCTGAGACCATGGCAGAACTTTTTTTTATTGGTAATTTTTTTATGACCTGTTCAGTTTCTTCTTGTGTTATGGATCTGTTCAAATTTCCCACCTCAGCCTATGTTTAGGTAAGTACTATGTTTCTAGAAGTCTGTCCATTTCTTCTAGATTTTCAGATTTGTTGGAGTACAGTTCTTCATAGTATTCTGGTGTTATCCTTTTTATTTTGGTTGATTCTGTTGTGATGTCACTCAGTTCATTTCTTATTTATGTTATTTGTATTCTTTCCTTCTTTTCCTTTGTTAAGTTTGCCAGTGGTTTATTAATTTTATTAATCTTTTCAAAAAACCAACTTCTAGTCTTATTTTTTTCTATTATTATTAAATTAAAAAAAAATAAGTTTATCCATGTAGGTCTAAAAATTATCTCCTGTATCAACCACCAGTCATAAGCATGTTTCACTTTGGGATATGCTTTATCTGTAGGGTCTGTCTGTGTGCATTTATGTGCATGTGCATTTACATGGAGTCAGCCATGGGGTCGGTGCATGTGTGTGCATGTCTGAGGGTACTTCCGTGCCCACAATGTGATTTGTGTCCCTGTGTCTGTGTGCCTCGCAGGTGCACCTGTGGTCTGGGAATGCTCATGTATCTGCGGAAGTTTGTTTATGACTCTGCATGCCCGTCTTAGTGACACTGGTGAGAGTGTGCATGTGTCATTGTATGGTGGTAGTTGTGTAGTACCGTTAGCGCTCAACAAAAACATCATTGCTAGAAGATATCTTGGAGAACATCTCTGTCCCTCACATTTTGCAGATGGGGAAATAAAGGCCCAGAAAAGTAGACAAGGATTTGCTCTGTAACCTTGGGCAAATACTGTTATCTCTGTGGACGTCAGTTTCCTCATCTTTGAAATGGGGATAATATATATCATGGAGTAGTTGTGAGGACTGAAGAAAAGCAATGTATATAAAACCCTTAGAACAGTGCTTGCATGTATCAGCACTCAACAAACGTTAGCTGTGGTGATGATTATTTGTATATGACCATCACCGCCATCCAAGACCCCAGACTGATTTGTAGCAGAACCAGGTCTGATGTCTAGTCCAGTGGCTACCACATCATGGCACTTAAGTGTTTGCATGCATTTCTTTCTGTGAGTGTGTGTGCCTGTCTGGGTTTCTACATTCATCTGTCCCTTTAGCAAGCTTGAGTGTCTGGCATGGAGTAGGCAGGGCAGGCCTGTGTGTTGGTTAGGCTGTGTGAGCTTGGATGGCTTTTCATATTCATGTGTTTGTATCTGCTGTGAACATCTGTGCAACTGTGTGCACCATGAGTGTATCTGTCAGTGTGTCTGTCTGCACACATCTGTGGGTAGGTATCTCTTTTGATATGGAGCTGTGTGTGCTATGTATGTGTTTTTGAGTGTATGTGCGTGAAAGAAGGAAGGACTTAGAAGCAGGTCGGAGGAAGGTTAGAGGCAGGAAGGAAGGTGGGAGCTTGATTCTGGGGGGCTCTAGAGTTAGAGGTGCTGGGGCCCAAGTGGGAACATCCCTGACCAGAGGCCCCTGACCCTTGGCTCCCCTCCCCACCAGCGCCGGGCTTATTTCCGCCTTTGGAATGCAGCCCTGGAGGGATTCCTGGCAGTGCCGGACCATGTTGAGGACATGAAGGCGGGCCGGGTAGTGGTTTCTGAGCCTCGAGCTGGAGGCAGCTGCATCTGGTACTACGAGGATGGGCTACTGAAGAACCAGGTACCAGCTGAGGGGCTGGGACAGGGACACCAGGGCCCCAGCCACTAGTGGGCCCACTTTGGGAAGCCCAGGGCAGTTAGAAACAGGACCCACCCTTGGGCCAGACAGACAGAGAGATACACCCAGATGCCAGGACCCTTGGGAGGTGGAGAATGTAGCCTGTGCACCCCACGCAAGTCATGTTCACTGAGCCTCGGTCTCCATCTGCAGAACAAGAGTGTTGAACCAGATGCTTCTAGCAGACCTCCGCACCTCATAGCCTGTGACAGGACTTGAATCTTGATAACGGACAGATTCACTCCACATTTACTAAGCACCTACTATGTTCCAGCCCCTGTCCTAGGTGCTGGGAATACAGCAGTGAGAAGATAGAAAGGACTCCTGCCCTCCTAAAGCTTATATCCTAGTGGAGACAGATGAGAAATGACAGAAATTCGTAAAATAGCTTAGTAGCTTACATGACACAAAGTGTTATAGAGGAAAAACACATCAAGAGAAGAGAATAGGGAGTCTCAGGGAGCTAAACATTTTGAATAGGGTGGTTAGGGAAGCCCTTCCTGAGAAGGTACCATTTGAAGGCAGCCATGAGGGAAGAGTGTTTCAGGCAGAGGGAATAGTCAGTGCCAAGGCCCTGAGGTAGGAACATGGCTGGCATTATCTAGGACTGAGCAAGGCCACCTGAGTAGCTGGAGTGAAGTGGGTGAGGAAGAAAGTGCCAGGAAATGAGATTAGAGAGGCTATGAGAGGTGTAGGTCTTTGTAGGCTATTGAAAGGGTTTTGTCTTTTACTTGGAATGAGAGAGGGAACACTTGCTATATGCCAGGCACTGTATTAAGCCCTTCACATGAATGCTCATATAATCCTTATGGAGCATTGTGGGGCAGGTCCTACTATACTCCCTGTTTTATAGGTGAGGACACCAAAACACAGAGAGGTTGAGTAATTTGCCAAAAGTCACACAGCTAATAAGCAGAGCTGGGATCAGAGGCATATCTGATGCTAAAGCCTGTGCTTTGGGAGTTAAGTCATGGAAGATTTCTTGGAGGAACTAATATTTTCCCAGCCCTTTTATAGTTCCTACATTGAACCCTCACAACAACCAGCTTCCCATCCTTAAGGAAACCAGAGCTCAGAAGGAGTAAGCAACTTGCCCAAAGTCAGATAGTCATAAGAGCCAGGATTCAAACCTGGGTGTGTTGAGGGCATCTTGGATTTGGTAGAGTCTCTGTGGGGAGGAACAGTACCTGATGATCTTCTGGGGCCTCAGGTGGCCCCCACCATGAGCCTGCAGGTGATTGGGCCCCCCAGCACGGGCTCCAAGGTGGTGCTGTGGGCTGAGAGCCGCCTGCCCCGCCAGACATGGAGCATTAAGGAATCAGGCCACATCTGCAGCCAGATGTTTGAAGACCGGATCCTGGATGTGAAGGGTAAGGTGTGGATGTGTGTAGGGAGAGGGCACTGTGGGGGTTGAGGGCAGTGAAGTCAGCAGCTGTCTGTAACTATCTCTTACTATCCATCTCTTACCACCCCCCAGGAGGCCGGGGCTATGACCGGGACCATGCAGTACTGTGGGAACTAGCTGAGGACAGGGCCTCTCAGATCTGGACCGTCCACGTGCTTTGAGCCCCTACTCCTCTCTCCCACATTCTTCTGGAGCCCTGGAGGCTGTTGCTGAGATAAACTATTTTTTACAGGTTTTTGTTGTTGTAACATAATCTGTTTTCTAATATACTCCCAGGCACCCTTGTCTGTGCTCCTTGATATTTGGGAGGTAGCGGGGTGGAGAGAGTGCTTTGTCCACCTGCCGTCTTGCTCTAACCCTCAAGCTGCTTTCTTCCCTCCCTGCCCTAGTTCAGGAGCTCTGGTGGGGTAGTGCCTAAGACATTTGACTGCTAACCAGAAAGCTGGTGGTTCAAACCCACCAGCCACTCCTCGGAAGGAAGACTGGGCAATCTACTTCCATAGAGATACCACCTTGGAAACCAAGGAGGGGTTGCTACCAGTGGAATCCACTCAACCGCAGTGAGTTAGTGAGTTAGTTAGTTAGGGGCTCAGAGACAAAGCCTCTCTCTGCCAGCAGAGGGAGCCCTGGGACTGGACAAACGGGTGTAGCTCTGTGCAATCAGCCTAAATGATAGGTAGTTATAAACCTGCCTTGTGCCTGGTCTCGCAGGGGTGGGGAGCTCTTTGAGCCTCTGTAATAGGGGATGCCCAAGGTCTAGGTGTGTATGTGTGGGTCTTCTGGGAGCATCACTCCCAGAAATCAAGGGACAGGTGAAGCAAATACAACTAAAAAGAGATGGCATTTCTAGGGCTCATCCCTGCAAGGGGAGGAGCCCTCAGCATTTGGACTTTGGGGTAGGACAGCTGGATGGCAACTCCCTGGTGCCACCTCTCTGGCTCATGGGGTTGCTGCTGCAAACCCAGCTCCTAGGGCCCTGCGATGCCCAGTGATGACACACAGGACCCCACTCCAAGTACAGGGATAACTTTATTGATCCTCATCTATGTGGCACTTGCTCCTCCACATCAGGACCTCTTTGTTTTAGCCATTGCCCCCAAAGTGCTGCTCTGTTGATTCCCACAACCTGATGATATCTGGCATCAACCCCTCCTAAGGATTAGGGGGGAAGGAGATCTTGCTAGTCATGGTGGCAGCTATTTCAGGGGCATGGGCTGAGGCATGCCACTTCAGCTGAGATGGAAGAGGTGGATGAGGGTGCTGGTCAGGAGGAGGAGGAGGACACTGCTGCTGCCCAGGCTGCCGAGGTTGGAGGCCTCACTCATGCTAGTTCTCTTGGTGGTGAAGTTTGAGGAGACTGCAGTGTGTATCTGCAAGAGGAGATGTGGGGGAAGCTTTTGAATCTCATGTTTGTTATTTAAAGGCTTAATACCCCCGCCCCTAGTGAAACAGTGCTCACTTCTCTCTCTCATATGACTACTGCCTCTGCTACAAGGTCCTGGTGGGCCCCCTTGGCTGCTTCCTTCCTTGGCACAGACAGCAACAGGATTGGTCCCTGATCTACCCCTCACTGAGCCTTCATTTCACTTTTCACAGGCCACCAGTGCCTTCAGTGTCAAGGGACAGGAGGGCCTGAACCAGTTTCTGCAGGAAGTCAGACCCAAAAGCTGTGCCCACAGCCCTTGACCTTACTACATGGACAAGGAATGTAACCTCTCTGAGCCTCAATTTCCTTTTCTTCTTCATAGGGAGAAGAGATCTTCACAGTTGTGAGGGTTATGTGAGACAGGGCTGAGTGAGAAGGCACTTGGTAAAGGATGGATGTGTGGGTAGGTGGATGAGTGGGTGGGGAAGGTGAAATTTCGTTTCTGAAGAAATGGCCAGATGGTGATCAAGCTGTTCTTACTGCTTGATCAAGCTGTTCTTGATGGAGATTAAGCTGTTTTTGATGGCGGTCAAACTGAACTTGATGCTTGATCAAGCTGTTCTTGATGGATATTTAGCTATTTTTTGATGATGATAAGACTGAACTTCATGCTTGATCAAGCTGGTCTTGATCAAGAACTTGATGGCTCCTGATTTCTGTACTGACTAGTCCCCTTTGGGCACATGGGATGCTGCCAAATCTGCCTCCCAGAAGGGCAGTTGATTTTGAGATCCAGTTGTTTCTGGAATGGGAGCTTTCTCTCTCCTTGGCATTCCCAAACACCCAGGCTTTTCTCCCCTGTGGGGTCCCCTACCACCTGCAGAACGAGAGCAGCTCTACTTGTCAATTTCATGCTCCCCCTCCCATAGGACTATTTCCCGTGTGGATTGATGCCATCCTCGCTTAGGACTATCTTCCCAACCCTCTTAATTCATTATTATTCCAAAACACCCTTTGTGTGCCCCAGTGTGCCTCGCACCCTGTAAGTGCTCCCTCGTCTCAGCTACCAAACTTTTGCTCAGGAGAACTAAGCAATCCAACTTCAGCCAGAAGAGCCGGGAGGCTGGGCATCCAGGCTGCCTGAGTCCCTAGTTCCCCTGCTGAGACCTGTCTGCTTCTGTTGCCATGTCAGGAAGCTGGGCCTCCAGGAGCCTGCATTTCTTCCTTCCTGTCCCAGGCAGGGATGGGGAGGTCTGGGTGGTGGTATCAGGGGATCTGAGGGGCTGCCCTTACCTGAATCATGAGCAGAAGGCTGATGGTGAGTAGGAGGAGGAGGAAGCCCTTCATCCTGGGAGGATCTTGGAGGCTCTCTTGCTTAGTAGCTGTTGGAGATGATCGCAGGGTTGTCTGTATGTCTGTTTGGGCTTGGCTGCTTTTGAACCAGGAAGCAGAGGAGGCGGGGTGGTGGGAGAGGAAGGAGGGCCTGCGGAGGAGTGGGGACTACTTCCTTTCTACAGACCTGGGGATTGATGATACCTGACCCAAGGCTCTAAGGCCCTGGCAGATGATGGGTTTGAGATAGGGACCAAGTCAAATCCAAGGCGGGGGGGCGGGAAGAGAGCAAACCAAGGGGCAACTGTGGGACAGTGACTAGGACACTGGGCTTGCATGAGTCATGCATGCTGGGGATTGACTCTTAATCCCAACACCTGCCCCCTTTAAGACCCTGGGCCAGAAAGTGTACCTCTCTGAGCCTTTTAACAATAGCGGCCAAAGGATGAAATGCAATCACTTGTTTAAAAGTATTGACAGATAGTATTCTATTGATGTTTTTAAAAAAGTAGATTGGGGCAGAGGATAGGAGCTTCAGGAGAAATGATTGGGGGTAGATTTCAGTTTCCAGGTAAGGTTGGAAGCAGAGCCACAAGTTCAGAATGATGGCTTGGGAACATTAGAAGAGGGTGGTGGACTTCTGTGGATGACGGAGCACTGGATCAGGAGTCAGGAATCCTGGCTTCTAGCACAAATCATAGCATGACCTTGGGCAAGCCCCTTGTTCTCTCTGAACCTCAGTTTCTTCATTTCAAGTGAGAAGACAGAAGGGGATGGTTTCTGAAGTTTCTTAAGGCCTAGTGATTTGGGTAAAGAAGCCCTATGGGGCGGTTCTACTCTGTCCTGTAGGATCACTGTAAGTCGGAATGAACTCCATAACAGTGGGTTTGGTGAACCTCTGAGGGTGAATGATTGTAGGGGTTTGTGAGAGCTAGGGAGGAACTGGCCCATAAACTAGGACCAGTGGGAGGTGTGCTCGTGGAAGGAAAGGCAAGTAACTAGACTCCAGCAGAAGGGGATTTGAGGCAGGGGTGGCCATGGGGTCTCGGCTGGAGGTGGGGCAGTGAAATGAATCATAAAGATGATTGAATGAAATGAATCATAAAGCTGATTGGTTGGTGCTCCAACTTTTACACCTCCTCTTTTTTCACTCAGTGAGGCTGTGCAGTAGGTTTTATAATTAAACCCATTTTCCTGATGAAGAAACTGAGGCTTAGAGGTTAAGTGACTTGCCCAAGGTAGTAAACAGTGGAGCCAATCTCATTTGAACTTGAATCCGGGTCTATCTGAAGTCATAGCCATGTATATAATATCTGGGGCTGCCTTAGAATTTACGGGTTAAGTCCTGATTCTTTACCTCCCAGCTCAGCTTCCTGGAAAACACTGCAGCCAGTTCCTGCCTCACCCACTCTCCCTTTCTTAGTCTATGTTGTACCTCATTTGCATGCCTCATAGTAAGGGGGGACTCCTCCACCCCAGTTCTCTTCTATGTTTATGGGCCTTGTGTTGCATACCTGGGAAAAACCCTGAGTGGGCCCTTAGAGGCCTCTAGCCCCTAAGATTATATCAGAAGGAAAAAGGAACTGAGATTTAGGACTAGCAAGAGAAAACCTGAAGAGGAGGAAGGCAGGAGCCTTTGGGGACCTGGGAAGGAAGATTAGGGAGGGAAGTATGAGGAGCCCCCAACTCCCTATCACTCCTGGCTCCCATCTCCTTCACCCAGATGTCTCTCCTGACCTCTGACCCAAATTCTTGCCTGGGTTGGTGTAGCCGGTGGTGCAGTGGTTAAGGCATTCAGCTGCTAACCAAAAGGTCTGTGGTTCGGACTCACCAGCTGCTTTGTGGGAAGAAAGGTGAGGCAGTCTGTTTCCATAAATATTTACAGCTCAGGAAACCCTATGGGGTGGTTCTACTCTGTCCTGTAGGATCACTGTAAGTTGGAATGAACTCCATAACAGTGGGTTTGGTTACCCTGTGAGGGTGAATGATTGTAGGGGTTCGTGAGAGCTAGGGAGGCTGCCAGAGGCCTGACAAAGGAACTACCCATAAAATAGGAGGCCCATGTTGAAATCCAACACTGCCTGGCTTCTTCACCCTGGGCAGTCATCTCCCCTTTATGAAGAGGTGGCTGGATGAGATGAGCCCTGGGGAGAGGAGTGCTGGTTTCCCCATGCTGAGGAGACATGGGAGGATTCTTATGTGCCAGATTCCTATTAGTGAAAATTTGCTTACAAACCTCATGTCATACTGTACTTGTATCCCCCAAACTGTATACCATCTTGGCTGGGCCATGATTCTCAGGGGTTTGGCAGTTATGTGATGATATAATTTGGCAGTTATATAATGATGTTATCATCCCCTGTGCTGTGATATGATGTGATCAGCCAATCAGTTGTAAAGGGGTAAGGGGGGCATGTAACACCCTTACTCAGGTCACAACCCTCATCCTATGTAACAGGAGTTTTCCTGGGGTGTGTCTGTATCACACCTTTTATCTTACAAGAGATGAAAAAGGAGAGAAGCAAGCAGAGAATAAGGGACTTGACTACCACCAAGAAAGAATAGCCAGGAGCACAGTGAGTCCTTTGGACCCGTGGTCCCTGTGCCGAGAACCTCCTAGACTCAGGGGAAGATTGATGCCAACATACATGAAGATCTCCAAGGAATGCCAGGCTCACAGATGCTGGAAGGAAACAAGTACTTCTCTCCTAAACTGAGCCAACAGAGACAGAAAACCTTTTCCTAGAGCTGCCACTCTGAATTCGGACTTATAGGCTCCTAAACTGTGAGAGGATGAATTTCTGTTTGTTAAAGCTGTCCACTTGTGGTATTTCTGTCACAGTAGCACTAGATAACTAAGACACCTCAGAGGTTTCATTTCTACATCCCGGGGCTCTTTTGTGGGGTGAGACTGAGCTGGTGGTAGTGGGACCCTGGGAGGTGCAGGGGAATTCTTTAAGAGTCTCCAGGATTTAGGACATGGAGAGATGTCTGGAGCCTGTTAGTACCTGAGAAAAGAGGTAGGACCTTCCGGCCTTTTCTCTCCTGCCCTCTGAGCAGTTTCATCCTTTCTTGACAACACCTGAATGGACAGAACCCTGATCACCAAGCAAAAATAGCTCTGAGAAATCCCCATGTTACAGTGGCACAACTGAGGGCCCAGGAAGGTCAGGTTAATGGCAGAGCTAGAAGCTAGATCTCTCGACTTCTGTATCCCACTGTGTACCATCTCCAAGCCTGATCTCTGCACTTTAACTACTAGGATGGAAAATTTTGGTCCATACCTCCATCCCCTGCAGATCTCCCCAAGAGTCAAGACCAGACTCCTTAGTGTGACATTGAAGGCCCCCACCTTCCTTCTCTGCCTCATGTCTTAGGTTCCACAACCATCCCCTGCCCAATGCACACTACTTCCCAGTCTTCAGTCACACCCCCACAGGTTCCACAACCATCCCTCCCCACCCCATACATATCACAGGCACACTCTCTTGCAAGCTTCCCAGTTGCCCCAGGCTCTTTGCACATTATGTATTTCTGGCAAGGAAAGCCCTTCTCCCAATTTTGCACCTAGAAAACTTATTCTTCGAGACTTTGTTCAGACGCCACTCTTGTTAGTAAACTCTCTCAAAAAGTTGTTCCTAAGTGTTCCAAGAGCCCCTTCTGTTGACTTCTACTCTAAGGATTGTGTTTACTAAGAATATGGGCTGGCACTGAATTGTTCACACAAAAAATAAGCTGAAACGGTAAATTGTTATGTATATTTCAACACACACACAAATGGTGATGATCATGGTCTGGTCCCTTGAGGGCTGGGGCCAGTCCTTACCACCTCTCTAACCCAGCACTGCACAGGGTTAGGACATGGTGTCAGAGAGTGCCAAGTGAATGAGTGAATATATGGTGATCTCCCACCTCCAAACCTTGCATGCATACATGAATTCATTCACTCAGTCAATATCTATTATACAATCAGAGCAGACTAAGTCTTGGAGAGTTAGCAAAACAAAGATTTACAGAGCTCTTTGTTTGGGACTGCTTTTTCCCTAAAAATTTTTGCCACTTCCAGAAGAGGCAACTGAAAACCTGAGCAGAGCTTTCTAGAAATTTATGAAGCTAAAGGGATAAAAATTGTAATTCAAGGCCTGCTAAGGAAGTAGGACCCTGGCAAACTCCATGCCAGGCTTTGGGTTGGGACTACAAAGGTCTACAACCTGGGAGGAAGAGTGAGTAGCAAACAGCCTCGCTCTCACAGAAATTGAAGACAAGACCAAAGAAGAAAAATAACAACAACAGTAAAACAACTGATACTAGAAACAGTTCCACAGACTATTCAGATGTGGAATTATCAATTCAACTTTAAAATAACTATGCTTAATATATTCAAAGACATAAGACAAGACTGAGAATTTTGCAGAGAACTGGAAATTACAGAGAAGAGCCCAATGCAAATTCTGAATTGAAAAATGCAAAAATAGAAATTAAGAACTCAGTGGATATGTTTAGCATCAGATTGGACACAACTGAAGAGAGAATTTTGAAGGGAAAAAGAGGTCGTAAGAAAATACATATCATGGCATAATACATTGAGCATACAGAAGTAAACAAAAGGACACAGCTCCTGCCCTAATTGAGCTGACATTCAAATGGAAGAAGACAGGTGATAAATTAAAAATAATGATAATTTTGGGTTTCATTAAATGCTAATGAGCAAATCAAGAGGGTAATGTGAGAAGAGAAATGGCGGGGCATGAGGGGAAGGAGGATATACCCTAGCTGAATGATCAAGGAAGGTCACTCAGAGGAAACGTGTTGAGACCTGCAGAACGAGAGTAATCAGCATGCAAAAGCACCTCAGACTCCCATCCCTGTCCTGGTCTCACAGTGTTCTTTGATGACTCTCTCCAGGAACTAGCACAGTCCCATGCAGGGCAGGTGCTTAATATGTACTTGTTCAAGAATATGTACTGATCTAACTCTTGCGTCCTCACCGAGAGAGGGTGTGATCCCAGTAGAATCATAGAGCTCTGCAGGGTAAATCATTATTCATCCATTCATCCATCTGCCCACCCCGCCCACCATCAGCCAGCCATGCTGCTTCTTGCTCATTAACTCTTTCAGTCAGTTTATTGTATCTACAGGAGTTCTGGTGGCATAGTGCCTAAGACATTTGACTGCTAACCAGAATGCTGCCAGTTCAAACCCACCAGCCACTCCTTGGAAAAAAAGATTGGGCAGTCTACTTCCATGGAGATACCACCTTGGAAACCCAAGGAGGGGTCACTATGAGTCGGATTTGACTCGACGGCAGTGAGTTGAGTTTTACTGTGTCAGGAAAGATGAATGAGTGAGCGCACCTTCCCTTGAGGAGTTTATGCTCCCAGGGGAAAGCTCGTACTGAAATAATCACAAATCTGAATAGAAATACTTCATGGCAGGAGTATTTAATATGAGAGTATAGAGGACGGGGCGAGTAATTTGCTGGAGAGGAGTAGGTGTGAACCAGAGAGTTTCACAAGGAAGAAGACATTTGAGCTGGCTCTTGAAGGATTGAGTTAGATTTTCCCCAGGTGGAAATGCCAAAGGAGGATGTTACTTTTGGAAAGAGAGGCCTAAAGATAAGAAAAAGCAGGATAGTTTCTTTTCTTTTCTTGGTTAGTTTCCCTTTTGATAGTTTGTGCATAAAGTGTTCCATGACATTGGTTGCATTCTTCACAGTGTGTCCTCCCCCATTTCTATCCTGGGTTCCCCACTTCCTTTTGTTTGGATTTTCTACCCCTTCCTACCTTCTCATCTTTGCTTTGGGAAAATGTCCTTTTGATTTCATATAATTCATTGTTCTAAGGAACACATTTCTCTTGAGTGTAACTGCTTATTTTATGGATTGTCTGTTATTTGACTGGAAGGTGGTCTCTGAGAATGACTTCAGTTCCAGGTCAGAACTTGGTATCCTAGGACCATATCTTGGGGGTTCCTGCACTTTCTATCAGAACAATAAGCCTGGTCTTTTCTATGAATTTTATTTTTTTGTTCTACATTTTTCTCCTGCTCTGTCTGGGACCTGTTTTGATCCCAATCAGAGTGGTCAGTCGTGGTAGCAGGGCACCATCTAGGTCATCTTGTCTCAGGTGATATAGGCTGTGGTTCATATGATGCACTAATTTGACTAATTGCTCCCTTGAGTCTTTGGTTTTCTTT
Source organism: Orycteropus afer afer (assembly GCF_000298275.1). Lineage (NCBI taxonomy): Eukaryota > Metazoa > Chordata > Mammalia > Tubulidentata > Orycteropodidae > Orycteropus > Orycteropus afer. Next base: position 13,423,842 of record NW_006921618.1, on the reverse strand, counting down.
GATACAGATGGGAAGAGACCAGTAGTTGTATCTTAGATGGCCACTTGCAAGCTTTTAAGACCCCAAACACTATTCACTAAAGTGGGATGCAGAACGTTGTCTTTATGAATTATGTTGTGCCCAATTGATGTCGATGTCCCCCAAGTCTATTGTCCTTTGCTTTAAGCCAAGGAACCAGATACCGAAAGGTGTGTGAGAAGTTTCCATGACTGTGCCCCTGTGTGTTCTATTGTCTATATTAATGTACATGCAGCACCTACAATTATATGTGTAGAAATATCCACAACCAAACCTGTATCTGCAGATAGGTGTGCTCCCTTACACTTTTCCATACCTCTCAAGTATACCTGTCTACCTATGCATCCATTTGTAAATTATTGTTCAGTACTATTGTTGCAGGATTGTCTATGTTATAGTAATACCATAGTTGCCCTTTATAGCAGGATAGTTTCTGAAACATTGAGGAAGGTGGAGGGAAGTACTCAGAATGTAAAGGCATTAAATGATACACTACATTAAAAGCTAGAGATGATGAGGGCTTTATCTAAGACAGTGGTGATATGGGTAGAGAAGAGAGTGAAGATGGGAGCGAAAGCTAGATTTTTATTCTGGAGGAATCCATAGGCTTGGAGGGCCTCTCTCTCCTCTCTTATTTACCTTTCCCGCCTGAGCTGATAGACTCTTTAACTTTAAAGGGATCATAGTTGATAAGGATCTTTCAGGAAATGACCTAAAAGCAAAATAGGGGAGAGCTGTGGACTCTGTCTGCTCTCCCGGATAGAGACTACTAAAGCCATCCAAGGCCAGGGCTAGTTTCACTTCCTCATTCTACAGGTGGGGAAACAGGCTCATACCTAGGAATCAATTCAAGCAGAGATGTGAAAGACTTATTAATGGAAATGATAAAAGACCTCTAAAAGAGATTAAACCAAACCAGACTCACTGCCATGGAGTTGAATCTGACTCATAGGGACCCGTCTTTGGGTTTCCGAGGCGGTATCACTATGGAAGTAGGATTGCCCAATCTTCATTCCGAGGAGTGGCTGGTGGGTTTGAACTGCCAGCCTTCTGGTTAGCAGTCAAATGCCTTAGGCACTAATGCCACTAGAGCTCCAAAAAGAGATTAAAGAAGACTGGAATAAATGGAATCTTGTTCTTTGGTCATGGATTGCAAGATTTAATACTGTTTTAAGATTTCACTATTACCCAAAGCGATCTGTAGATTGAATACAATCCTAATCAAAATTACAACAGTTTTCGTTACAGAAGTGGAAACACTAATCTGCAACTTTATAGAATGGCAAGAGGCCTCAGTAGCTAAAGCAATGTTGAAAGAGAAGAACAAAGTAAGAGGACTCACTCTTGCTGATTTTAAAATACTTAGCTATCAAAACATGTAAAAACAGCCTGATACTGGTATAACAATAGACACACCACCAATGGAATGTATTCAGAGTCCAGAAATAAGCCCTCTCATCTATGGTCATCTGATTTTTTCCCTAAATTTTATTTTCTTGTTGTTGAGAATGTACACAGCAGAACATACACCAATTCATAGTTTCTATATGTATAATGCAGTGGCCTTGACTACATACTTTGAGTTGTACAACCATTCTCCTCCTCCTTTTCCAAGTGGTTCCTCTCTCATTAACATAAACTCACTGCTCCCTAAGGTTCCTATCTAATTTTTTGACTTGCTGTTCACAATTTGATCCTATATAGATCATTCTTAAAAAGAGTATAATGCTGAAGGCAGACCTTTTTCTCTATGTAAGCTAAACTGTTGTTTGTTTTTAGGTAGACTTCAGGGGATGTTATTAATTTAAGGCTTAAACATTGTCTTAGGGCAATAATTTCAGGGGTTCACCCACCCTCCATGGCTTCAGAAAATCTGGATTCCATGAGGATTTGGAATTCTGTTCTTCATTTCCCCCCTTTTGATCAGAAATATTCTATGGAATCTGATCAGAATGTTCAGTAGTAGTAGCCAGGCACCATCCAATTCTCGTATCATAGCAAAAGAGGCAGTTATTCATGGGAGTAATTGGCCACACTTTCCATATACTTCTCCAATTTCTGATTCTTCCTCTGTTACTCCAGGTGAATAGAAACCAATAGCTGTGCCTTGCATGGCTACTTGCAAGTGTTTAGACCATAGGTACTACTCAACAAACTAGAAGGAGAACAGAATCACTAAACACAGTATTAGGCCAATTAACTGGGAAGTGTCATGAAACCATGACCCTAAACCTCCAAAGCTAGGAATCAAAACTCATAAGGTGTTTGGTTTCTTGTTCAGCAGCAGCTACTCATTTTGTGTGACTGTGTATTTTGGTCATTGTTGTAAATACATCACACAACTTTTGCCAATTCAACTTTTTACATGTGCACTACTTAGTGACAAGGTGTCAGGATCCAGGTAAGGGGAGGGAGACAGGCCCCACCCATAAGGCAGGAAGGAGGGAAAGCCAGGGGATGACAAGGCAGCAGGATCCAGGTAAGGTTGGGGGCAGAGAGGTTTCAAACAGCTAAGGGAGGTGAATTTGTCTGTCAGTTTGTCATACTGTGGTGGCTTGCGTGTTGCTGTGAGGCTTGAGGCTGTGCCACTGGTGTTTCAAATAGCAGCAGGGTTGCACATGGTGCACAGGTTTCAATGCAGTTTACAGACTGAGACAGACTAGGAAAAAGGAAAAGGCCATCCACTTTTCAAGAATTGGCCAGGAAAAACCTTATGAATAGCAGAGAAACACTGTCTGATACATTATTGGGCAGATTTATGAATAGCCTGGAAACATTGTCCTATACAATGCAGGAACAGGAGCCCTTTAGGTCAGAAGGCACTCAAAATATGACTAGGAAAGAGCTGCCTCATCAGAGTAGAACCAACTTTAGTGATACGGATAAAGTAAATCTTTCGGAACCTCTATTTGCTGATGGGGCACAACTCAAATTGAGGAGAAACAGCTGCAAACATCCATTAATAATTGGAACGTGGAATGTACAAAGTATGAATCTAGGAAAATTGTAAGTTGTCAAAAATGAAATGGAACCCGTAAAGATTGATATCCTAGACATCAGTGAGCTGAAATAGACTGTTTTTGGCTATTTAAAATCAGACAACCATATGATTTACTATGCCAGGAATGACAATTTGAAGAGAAATGGCATGACATTCATTATTGCAAAGGATGTTTCAAGATCTGTCCTGACGTACATGCTGTCAGTGATAGGAAGATATCCATACACCTACGATGAAGACCAGTTAATACTGTTGTGTGCTGTCGAGTCGGACCCGACTCATAGTGACCCCTCCTTGGTTTCCAAGGCTGTATCACTATGGAAGTATATTGCCCAGCCTTCCTTCCAAGGAGTGGCTGGTGGGTTTGAACCGCCAGCCTTCTGGTTAGCAGTCAAGTGCCTTAGGCACTATGCTACCAGAGCTCCCCCAGTTAATACTACTACTATTCAAATTTACTCACCAACTACCAAAGCCAAAGATGAGGAAATTGAAGATCTTTATCAACTTCTGCAGTCTGAAATTGACCAAACATGCAACCAAGATGTGTTCATTATTACTGGTGACCGGAATGCAAAAGTTAGAAATGAAGAATTACTGGTAGCTGGAAATTTTGGCCTTAGTGACAGAAATAATGCTGGAGATTGCATGACAGAATTTTGCAAGACCAACGACTTATTCATTGCACATACCTTTTTTCAACAACACAAACGGCAGCTGTACATTTTTACTTCCCCAGATGGAGTACACAGGAATCAGATTGACTACATCTGTGGAAAGAGGAGATGGAGAATCTCATATCATCAGTCACAACATGCCAGGAGATGAATGTAGACCAGACCATCAATTGCTCATATGCAAGTTCATGTTGAAACTGAAGAAAATTAGAACAAGTCCACAAGAGCCAAAATACTACCTTTATTATACCCCACCTGAATTTAGAGACCATCTGAAGAATAGATTTGACACATTGAACACCAATGACTGAAGACCAGACAAGTTGTAGAATGACATCAAGAACATCAATACATGAAGGACACAAAAGGTCATTAAAAAGACAGGGAAGAAAAGACCCAAATGAATGTTAAAAGAGACTCTGAAAGTTTCTCTTGAATGGAGAGTAGTTAAAGCAAATGGAAGAAATGATGAAATAGCTGAACAGAAGCTTTCAAATGATGGCTCAAGATGACAAAGCAGAGTATTGTAGTGAAATGTGCACATCGGGAGTTAGAAAACCAAAAGGGAAGAACATGCTCAGCATTTCTCAAACTGAAAGAACTGAGGAAAAAATTACTTGAGTAGCAATATTGACAGATTCTATGGAAAAATATTAAACAATTCAGGAAGCATCAAAAAATGGAAGGAATACAGAGTTACTGGACCAAAAAGCATTGCTTGACATTCAACCATTTCAGGAGGTAGTATATGATCAATGGTATTGAAGGAAGAAGTCAAGCCTGCAATGAAGGAATTGGCAAAAAACAAGGCTCTAAGAATTGATGGAACACCCAATAAGATGTTTCAACAAACATATGCAGCACTGGAGGTGCTTACTCATTTATGCCAAGAAATTTGGAAGACAGGTACCTGGCCAGCTAAGGGAGACATGTCAGTTTGTCCTACTGTGGTAACGTGTTGCTGTGAGTCTTGAGGCTGTGCCACCGGTGTTTCAAACCTAGCCGGGTGCACATGGTATCAGCCCGGCTTACAGACTGAGACAGACTAAGAAGAAGGAAGAGACCATCCACTTCTCAAAGAATTGGCCAGGGAAAACCTTATGGATAGCAGAGAAACACTGTCTGATACATTACTGTGCAACTTTATGAATAGTCCAGAAACATTGTCCAATAGGTGGATTGACACAGTGGCTGTGACAATGGGCTCAAGTATAGCTAGGATCATGGAGCTGGTGCGGGATTGGGTGGTGTTTTATTCTGCTGTGCATGGGGTCGCTATGAGTCAGAAACAACTCAATGGCACTTAACAACAACAAGGTTCCTGGCCATCTGACTGGAAGAGATCCATATTTGTGCCTATTCCAAAGAGAAGTGACCAAACAGAATGTGGAAATAATCAAACAATATCATTAATATCACACGCAAGTATAATTTTGCTGATGATAATTAAAAATGGTTGCAGCAGTATATTGACAAGGAGCTTCCAGAATTGCAAGCTGGATTCAGAAGAAGACATAGTACGAGGGATATGTCATTTGGACAGCAAAGAATAGCCAGAAAGTTTACCGGTGTTTTATTGACTATGCAAAAGATCTGTGGATCATCACAGCTTATGGATAGCAATGTGAAGAATGGGAATTCCAGAACACTTCATTGTTCTCATGAAGAACCTGTACATAGACCAAGAGGGAGTTGTTCAAACAGAACAAAAGGATGTGGCATGGTTTAAAATCAGGAAAGGTATACATCAGGGTTGTATCCTTTCACCATACTTACTCTATCTGTATGCTAAGCAAATAATCTGAGAAAGTGGACTATATAAAGAAGAATGCAGATCAGGGTTGGAGGAAGAGTGATTAACAGCCTGCGATATGCAGACAACAGAACCTTGCTCGCTGAAAATGAAGATGACTTGAAACACTTACTGATGAAGATCAAAGACTACAGTTTTCAGTGTGGATTACACCTCAACATAAAGAAAACAAAAATCTTCACAACTGGACCAATAAGCAACATCATGATAAATGCAGAAAAGATTGAAGTTGTCAGGGATTTCATTTTATTTGGATCCACAGTCAGCACCCATAAAAGCAGCAGTCAAGAAATCAGACATCATATTGCATTGGGAAAATCTGCTGCAAAAGATGTCTTTAAAATGTTAAGAAGTACAGATGTCACAGATGTGCGCCTGACCCAAGCCAGGGTATCTTCAATCACCCATGCATGTGAAGCTGGACAATAAATAAGGAAGACTGAAGAAGAGTTGATACCTTTGAATTGTGGTGTCGGTGAAGAATATTGAAAATGCCATGGACTGCCAGAATAATGAGTAAATCTGTCTTGGAAGAAATACAGAAGGAAGGGTCCTCAAAAGCCAGACTTTGTCTCACGTACTTTGGTCATGTTGTCAGAGGGACCAGTCTCTAGAAAAGGTTATCATGCTTGGTAAAGTAGAGGGTCAGAGAAAAAGGAGGACCCCCTCAGTGAGATGAACTAACACAGTGGCTGCAGTGATGGGCTCAAGCATAGCAAAGACTGAAGATGTTGCAGGACTGGGCAGTGTTTTATTCTGTTGTCCACAGGGTTAGTGTGAGTTGACACTGACTTGATGGCACCTAGCAACAACAACTCACTGACATTACAATAATTGGTTGTGCAACCCTACCCTTAAAAATGATTTTTCCATCACTGTTATTTTTCTTGTTAGGTGCCATTGAATCAGCTCCAACTCATAGTCACCCTAGGTACAACAGAACGGAAACACTGTCCTGTCCTGAGCCACTCTCACAATCCATAGCTGCACTTCTTCAGGACAGATTAGTTCATTCTTTTGGCAGTCCATGGTATTTTCATTATTCTTCGGCAACACCACGATTCAAAGGCATAGATTCTTCTTCAGTCTTCCTTATTCATTGTCCAGATTTTACATGTGTATGAAGTGATCGAAAACACCTTGGCTTGAGTCAGCACATTTTAGTTTTCAAAGTGACATCTGGGCTTCTTAACACTTCAGAGAGGTCATTTACAGCAGATTTTCCCAATGCAGTATGATGTCTGATTTCTTGACTGCTGCTTCCATGGGTGTTGACTGTGGATCCAAGAACAATGAAACCCCTGACGAACTTCAGTCTTTTCTCCAGTTATCATGAGTTGTTTATTAATCCAGTTGTGAGTATTCTAGTTACTTTATGTTGAGGTGTAATGCATACTGAAGACTGCAGTCTTTGATCATCAATAAGTGCCTCAAGTCATCTTCACTTTCAGCAAGCAAGGTTGTGTCATCTGCGTACCACGGGTTTTAATGACTCTTCTTCCAATCCTGATGCCATGTTCTTCTTCATATAGTCCAGCTTTTTGGATTATTTGCTCACTGTACAGATTGAATAAATATGGTGAAAAAATACAACCCTGACATACACCCTTTCTGACTTTAAACCATGCCATATCCTTTTGTTCTGTTTGAACGACTGCCTCTTGGTCTATATATAGGTTCTTCATGAGAACAATGAAGTGTTCTGGAATTCCCATTCTTTGTATTAATATCCATAATTTGTTATGATCCACAGTCGAATGCCTTTGCATAGTCAATAAAGCACAGGTAGACATCTTCCTGGTATTCTTTGCTTTCAGCTAAGGTCCATCTGTTACCAGCAGGGATATCACTCATTCCATGTCCTCTTTTGAATCCAGCTTGCATTTCTGGAAGTTCCTTGTCAATATACTACTGCAACCATTTTTGAATTATCTTTAGCAATATTTTACTTGTATGTGATATTATGATATTGTTCAATAATTTCCACATTCTGTTTGTTTTGGTTACCTAGTGCTGCTCTGACAGGAATATACCACAAGTGGGATGGCTTGAACAAACAGGAGTTTATTCTCTTATAGTTTTGGAGGCTTTAAGTCCAAGTTCAAAATGCCAGGCTCTAGGGGCTGGGTGAAAGCCCCTCAACCTTGGGTTTCAGCTCTGCCTCCTGCTCCCAGCCCACTGAAGCTAGAAGCTTATCTTCACTCAAACAGCTGCTGGCTGCTGAAGCTGACAAACCCAAGAATGACAAGTAACAAGGCACAGTCCCGATATTACTAAAGCACACGGCAGGCCATTAATTCAAGTCCATTAAAAGTCCCAAGATCAGCAGAGCATGGCAGGCTGCTGAGCAACGACACGGATACATGCAGGGTTTGTGCGTGCCATAAGCTAGAAACCATTCCTAAAGCTGCTGCTTATATATGGGAAGCAGACCACAGCCCTAAACCAGCTACTCAGCTGCTTGTGGTAGATCCCACCATGGAGTTGATTGCCAGTCTCATCATGGGGAATAACTACCACCAGCTGCCCCACCATTCATCCAGGCCCAGGCAAGTTGACACACCACCTTAACTACCACACTGTTATATCACCTTTCTTTGGAATGGGCACAAATATGGATCTCTTCCAGTCAGTTGGCCAGGTACCTGTCTTCCAATTTCTTGGTATAAGCACCTCCAGCGATGCATTTTTTGTTGAAACATCTCAATGGGTGTTCCATTAATTCTTAGAGCCTTGCTTTTGCCAATTCCTTCGGTGCAGTTCTTAATCAAGAACCAGTGGTACTGAAGGAAGAAATCCGTTACCATTAACCCCCTTTTTTCCCTCCCTCCTGCCCCTGGTAACCATTAATAAACTTTGCTCTCTATACATTTGCCTTTTTTATTTTTGTCTTTTTATATAATTGAGGTTATACAATATGTATCCTGGTGTGATTGGCTTATTTTGCTCTCCGTAATATCTTTAAGCTCCATCCAGACTATAGCATGTATCAAGACTTCATATCTCCTGCTGGCTGAATAGTGTGCCATTATATGTATGTGCCACATTTTGTTGATGGGCATTTAGGTTGTTTCTACCTTTTTGGCTATTGTGAATAGTGCTGC
>NW_006921618.1:13409152-13414842 GCF_000298275.1 Orycteropus afer afer | reverse complement strand
TGTTGTTATGTGTCATCGAGTTGGGCCTGACTCATAGCAACCCCTCCTTGGGTTTCTGAGGCAGTATCACTACGGAAGTAGATTGCCCAACCTTCCTTCCCAGGAGTGGCTGGTGGGTTTGAACCGCCAGCCTTCTGGTTTGCAGTCAAATGCCTTAGGCACTACACTACCAGAGCTCCTCACCAATCAATAAGGATTCCAATTTCCCCATATCCTTGTCTACATTTGTGCTTGTTTTCATCAAAAATCTTAGCCATTCTAGTGAATATAATGAAATGGTATCTCATAGTGGTTTTGATTTGCCTCCCTCCAGTTACTAATGATATGTTTGGTGGTTATTTGATTGTCCTCTTTGGTGAAATGTCTATTCAAGTCCTTTGCCTATTTTGTGATTGTGTTGTCTTTTTATTGTTAAGTTGTCAAATTTGATAAATTTTTTGGTTATTAGATTCTTATTAGATGTGTGGTTTCTGAAGTTATTTTCCCAGGCAGTAGCTTGTCTTTTCACTTTTTTGGTAAAGTCTGTTGATGAACAAAAGTTTTAAACTTTCATGAAGCCCCATGTATTTATTTCCACCACATGTCTGTCAGTTTGTTGTACTGTGGTGGCTTGCGTGTTGCTGTGAGGCTGAAGGCTATGCCACTGGTATTTCAAATACCAGGAGGGTCACCCATGGTGGACAGGTTTCAGCAGAGCTTCCAGACTAAGACAGACTCTGAAGAAGGAAGAGGCCATCCACTTCTCAAAGAATTGACCAGTGAAATCCTTCTGAATAACAGTGAAACACTGTCTGATATATTACTGGAAAACTTTATGAATAGCCCTGAAACATTGTCCGATATAGTGCCAGAAGATGAGCCCCTCAGATTGGAAGGCACTCAAAATGCTACTGGGGAAGAGCTGCCTCCTCAGAGTAGAGCTGACCTTAGTGATGTGGGTGGAGTAAAGCTTTCAGGACCTCCATTTGCTGATATGGCACAACTCAAAATGAGAAGAAACAATTGCAAACATCCTTTAATAATCAGAACATGGAACATATGAAGTACAAATCTAAGAAAATTGGAAGTTGTCAAAAATGAAATGGAACACATAAAGATCAATATCCTAGGTATTAGTAAACTGAAATGGACTGGTATTGGCCATTTTGAAACAGACAATCATATGCTCTACTATGCTGGGAATGACAAACTGGAGAGGAATGGCATGGCATTCATTGTCACAAAGAATGTTTCAAGTTCTATCTTGAAGTACAATGCTGTCAGTGGTAGGATAATATCCATACGCCTACAAGGAAGACCAGTTAATACTACTATTATTCAAATTTATGCACCAACTACCAAAGCCAAAAACAGGGAAATTAAAGGTTTTCACCAACTTCTGCGGTCTGAAATCAACCAAACATGTAATCAAGATGTGTTGATTATCACTGGTGATTGGAATGCAAAAGTTGGAAGCAAGAAGAATCACTGGTAATTGGAAAGTATGGCCTCAGTGATAGAAATAACGCTGGAGATTGCATGATAGAATTTTGCAAGACAAACCACTTCTTATTCACTGCAAATACCTTTTTTCAACAACATTGATGGCAGCTATACACGTGGACTTCACCAGATGGAGTATACAGGAATCAGATCAACTATATCTGTGGAAAGAGGCAATGGAGAAGCTCACTTATCTTCAGCCAAAACAAGGCCAGGAGCTGACTGTGGAACAGACTATCAACTGCTCATATGCAAGTTCAAATTGAAGCTGAAGACAATTAAAACAAATCCACAAGAGCCAAAATATGACCTTGATTATACCTTCCTGAATTTAGAGACCATCTAAAGAATAGATTTGATGCATTGAACACCAGTGACTGAAAACCGAGGAATTGTGAGATGACATCAAGAACATCATCCATGAAGAAAGCAAAAAGTCATTAAAAAGACAGAAAAGAAAGAAAAGACCAAAATGGATGTCAGAAGAAACTCTGAAACTTGCCCTTGAACAGAGAGTAGCTAAAGCAAATGGAAGAAATGACAAGATAAAAGAGTTGAACAGAAGACTTCAAAGAGCAGCTCAAGAAGACAAAGTCAATTATTATAAAGAAATGTACAAACACCTGGAGTTAGAAAACAAAAAAGGAAGAACACGGTCAGCATTTCTCAAGCTCAAATAACTGAGGAAAAAATTTAAGCCTCGAGGTGCAATATTGAAATATTCTATGAGCAAAATATTGGATGATGCAGGAAACATCAAAAGAAGATGGAAGGAATACACAGAGTCACTGCATCAAAAACAATTGATTGATGTTCATCAATTTCAGGAGGTGGCATATGATCAATGGTATCGAAGGAAGAAATCAAAGCTGCACCAAAGGAATTGGGAAAAAACAAGACTTCAGAAATTGATGGAATACCCATTGAGATGTTTCAACAAACAAATACTGTGCTGAAGGCACTCACTCATCTATGCCAAGAAATTTGGAAGACAGCTGCCTGGCCAACTGACTGAAAGAGATCCATATTTGTACCCATTTCAAAGAAAAGGTGATCCCACAGAATGTGGAAATTATTGAACAATATAATTAATATCATACGCAAGTAAAATCTTGCTGAAGATAATTCAAAAACAGTTACAGCAGTATACTGACAGACAAATTCCAGAAATGCAAGTTGGATTCAGAAGAGGATGTGGAACCAGGGATATCATTGCTGATGTCACATGGATCTTGGTTCAAAGCAAAGAATACCAGAAAGATGTTTACTTGTGTTTTATTGACTATACAAAAACATTTGATTGTGTAGATCATAACAAATTATAGGTAAAATTGAGAAGAATGGGAATTCCCTAGTATTTAATTGTGCTCATGAGGAATCTGTGCATAGACCAGGAGGCTGTTGTTCAAACAGAACAAGGGGATACTGCATGGTTTAAAATCAGGAAGGGAGTGTGTCAGGGTGTATCCTTTCACCATACTTATTCAATCTGTATTCTGAGCAAATAATCTGAGAAGCTGGACTATATGAAGAAGAATGTGGCATCAGGATTGGAGGAAGACTCATTAACAACCTGCGATATGCAGATGTTACAACTTTGCTTGCTGAAAGTGAGAATGGCTTGAAGCACTTGCTGATGAAGACTAAAGACTACAGTCTGCAGTATGGGTTACATCTCAACATAAAGAAAATGAAAATCCTCACAAGTGGACCAATAAGCAGCATCACGATACATGGAGAAAAGATTGAAGTTGTCAAAGATTTCATATTACTTGGTTCCACAATCAACACAAATGAAAGCAGCACCCAAGATATGAGATGACGTGTTGCACTGGGCAACTCTGCTGCAAAGTACCTGTTTCAAGTGCTGAAGAGCAAAGATGTCTCCTTGAAGACTAAGGTGCACTTAATCCAAGCCATGAATTACCTCATATGCATGTGAGAGCTGGACAATGAATAAGGAAGACCAAAGAAGAGTTGATGCTTTTGAGTTGTGGCACTGGTGAAGAATGCTGAAAGTACCATGCCAAAAGAACTAACAATTCTGTCCTGGAAGAAGTGCAGCTGGAATGCTCTTTGGAAGCAAGAATGGCCAGACTTCATCTCACCTACTTTGGTCATGTTGCAGAAGGGACCGTTCCCTGGAGAAGGATATCATGCTTGGTAAAGTGGAAGGTCAAAGAAAAAGGGGAAGGCCTTCAACGAGATGGGTAGACACAGTGGCTGCAATCAGGGGCTCAGGTATAGCAAAGAGTGTGAGGCTGGCACAGGACCAGGTAGTGTTTCATTCTGTTGTATATAGGGTCGCTATGAGTCAGTGATGATTTGACAACACTAACAACAACATGTATTTATTTTGTCTTTTGCTGTTTGTACTTTTGTTATTATATTAGATAATTTATTATTGAAAGGTAGGCCTAACGGCATTGTCCCTGGTTGTTCTAAGAATTTTATGGTTTTAGCTTACACATTTAGGTCCTTAATGCGTTTTAAATTTGTTTTTGTGTATGGTGTGAGGCATGGATCCTGTTTCATTTTCCTGTATGTGGAAATTCAGTTTTCCCCACATCATATATTAAAGACACTCCTCTTTCCTCATCGAATGGACTTAAGCACCCTTGTCAAAAATCAGTAGACCACAGATTTTTTTTTTTTTTTTCTGAACTCTCAGTTCTGTTTCATTGGTCTATGTGTCTATTGTCATACCAGTACTAGGTTTCAAAGATGTCACCCAAGCCATCTCATCTTCAGTTGCCTCATATGCATGGGAAAGCTGGACTTTGAATAAGGAGGACTGAATAAGAATTAAGGCCTTTCAATTGTGGTGTTGGCAAAGAATATCAAAAGTACCATGGACTGTCAGAAGAATGAACAATCCTATCCTGGAAGAAAGGCGGGTGGAATGCTCCTTAGAACTGAGAATGGTCAGACTTCATCTCACCTGCTTTAGTCATGTTGTGAGAAGGGACCATTCCCTGAAGAAAGATACCATGCTTGGTCAAGTAGAGGGTCAGCAAAAAAGGGGAAGATCTTTGGATTGACACAGTGGCTGCCACAATGGGCTCAAGCATAGTGAGGATTGTGAGGATGGCACAGGACCAGGCAGCAGTGCATTCTGAGGTGCATAGGGTTGCTATGAGTGGAAGGCAACTCGGTGGCATCTAACAACAAGGCTGTTTTGATCACTATAGCTGTGTAGTATGTTTTAAAATTAGGAAGTGTGAGTTCTTCTGTTTTGTTCTCTTTCAACATTGTTTTAGCTATTTGAGGTCTCCTGTCATTCCAAATAAAGTTGAGGGTTGGGTTTTCTATTTCCGTAAAGGCCATTGGAATTTTAATTGGGATTACATTGATTCTCTAATTTTATTTAGGTAGTAGTGAAATCTTAACAATATATAACTTCTAATCCATGATCATGAATTTTCCATTATCTTCATTTTTTTTTTTTGCTCCTGTCCCACTTCCGATGGTTACCTCTTCCCTGTGTCCATCCCTCCATGCACTCCTGCCCCCTGAGCTGACTCCCTGTGCATAAACAGCCCTTCTTTCTCCCATGATTGTTCTGTCCAAGGAGTGTATCTATCTCAGGGAAATGTTCAACTCATATGCCTGTCTTTTGTTTGGCTGGAAGCCACAGGTGTGGGTTCAATTTCAGACCTGAAGCAGCTAGGGGCCATAGTCTCAGGGGTTCACCAGGCTCTATCAGACCAGCAAACCTCATCCATCCTCCCCGCCCCCCGCTTTTTTTTCCCCAAGTGATTTTGAGTTTTGTTCCACGTTGTTCTCCCTCTCTATCCAGAATCTCCTACATAGATCCCCCTCTGAGTGGTTGACAGTGGTAGGGGGGCACCATCTAGTTCTGGTCTCATAGTCATATAGGCTGAGGATCACATGGTGTACCAGTCACTAGGGCTAATTGTTTCCATGAGTCTTTGGTTTTCTTCATCTTCTTTGCTCTGGATCAGGAGAACCCATTGTTCCATCTAGATGGCTGCTTGCAAACTTTTAAGATCCCAGTCGCTACTCGCCAAAGTAGGAGGTGGAACAATGTTTTGTGTAGTATGTCACACCAATTGAGATTGATGTCCCCTGCGACTATGGTCCCAAGCCCACAGGTTCAACTACTTGGTCCCTCTGGGTAGCTGGCTGTGACTAAGAAGTGACTACAACCTTGTCCCTTGTCAGCTCTACTATACACCTGGGAATTC
>NW_006921618.1:13399563-13401750 GCF_000298275.1 Orycteropus afer afer | reverse complement strand
TAAATATAATTCTTTTGAATTCCTTATCAGGGAGTTCCAATGCTGCTTCTTCCTCAGGGATGTGTTCTGGGTCTGTATCCTGATCCCTTGTTTCTACCACTTTACCTTGCTTCTTTTTGTGGACTGTGATGGTCTGTTGTCTCTGAGACATTGTGGCATTGTTTTATTTAGATCTCTGTTAACTGTTTGTGAAGAGCAGTAAAGGGTGAGTCAGGCTCTTCTTGGTGGTTGTTTATCATTGGCCCGTTGGTGGAGAAGGAAGTGGTGGCTGTCACTCAGTAAGTGAAGCTGCAGGAGGTGTGGGTGTAGTTGTGTCCTATGAGGACTGTTGCTGTCTTCCACTCAGTTAGACAAACATAACAATTGAACAACCATAAAAAAAATAAAAGCAAATGGACAAAAGATACATTGTGTAATCACACAGGAAGAGTAACCAAAAAAGGAAAAAAGAAAGGGGGAAAAAAAAACCCTGCAATATCTGGGGAGAGGGCAATAAGAGAAAAAAAGGTAGAGAAGGAGAATAATGAACAGAGAAATTGGAAAAATGCAAAAAGAAAAACAAGGAATGTGGTTAACCATAAGAAAGAAAAAAATGCAAGCAGGAACAGGGAAAAGAAAAAAAAGCTGAAAACTAGGACCTGGGAGGGGAAGAATAAGGAATAATAGTAAAAAGGACAAAAGTAATAATAATAGTAGTTTTAAAACAGACAAAAACAAGTAAACTAGAAAAAAGAAAAAAAAAAGTTGGGGTAGGCGGGGCAGGCCGGGCAGGGCACTCAGGCTCCATCTGAGCACACAGATTGGGATGGAATTCCTGCTGGTCCAGAAAGTAGGTAAGAGTGAGAGATGGCTTCACTTCTGTTCACCAAGAGGGTGTGGGGTATAAGAGTAACAAGGGGAATGTCACACCTTTCCAGTCATCCGGGTCTGGAATGTCCTTGGGGTTCCCGGCAAGTGGAGCCTGTTCTTAAGTCCCTGGAATCTGGGAGAATGCTGTTGCTTTAAATATCCAAAATGGTTAAGCTGCTTGTAAACATTCAAAATGGCTGCGCCTTCCAAACGAGCAAAAGTCCACAGCTCAGCCCACCTTCCTCTTTGCTGCTTCCCCTTTTATTCCCCAGCCACCAGAGCAGTCCTCCATGCAGTCTCTGGTTAGCAGTCCAATTTGTAGGTTAATTCTTAGATCCTACCACCACTCGGCAATATCTAAGCTGTCTGTGCCATCAGGATTGCTGCCAGACAGCAGCTCTGTATGTCTCCTTTTTTAGTGTTTTCATGAAAATTCTTCTGCTAGTTGGAGTTTAGTCCACTTCTATATCCTTCCCTTCAAGGCTCAGGGATCCAGGATTATCTTCTGTGTCTGCCTTAATTGATTCCCCTTTTCTTTGTTGAAGAGGGTCTGCGCAGTCTTTCTGCCTATTTGTCATCTTACCGGAACTCCTCCAATATCTTCTTTACTCTCTTTCAGCAGTGTTTTATAATTTCCATTGTACAAGTCCTTCATATCCCTGGTTAGATGTATTCATAGGAATTTTATTCTCTTAGATGCTACCATAAATGAAATTGTTTCCCTAACTTTACTTTCAGATTTCTCATTGCTGGTATATAGAAACTCAACAGATTTTTATTTTTTAACCTTGTACCCTACAACATTGCTAAATTCCTCTAATAGATCTAGAATGTTTCTTTTGGACTTTTTGGGATTTTCTGAATATAGGATATCATCCACATATAGAGATAAATTTACTTCTTCTTTTCCAATCTGGATACCTTTTTAAAATTTTTTGTCTTATTGCTGTGGCTAGGACTTCTAATAAAGTATTAAATAGAAGTGGTGAGAATGGGCACCCTTGTTCTTGTTCCTAATTTCAAGAGGAAAATGTTCAGACTTTCTCCTTTAAGTATAATGTGGGTTGTTGGATTTTGATGTATGCCCTGAATCATATTGAGAAGTTTCCTTGTTTCAATCTTCTTTAGAGTTTCATTAAGAGAAGGTGTTAGATTTTATGAAATGATTTTTCTGCATCCATAGAGATGATCGTATGGGTGTGGTTCTTTTCCTTTGTTCTATTATGTTGTTTAGTTGTTGTTATGTGCCGTCAAGTCGGACCCGACTCATAGTGACCCCTCCTTGGGTTTCCGAGTCAGTATCACTACGGAAGTAGATTGCCCCATCTTCCTTCCGAG